>NW_022725562.1:33576-70366 GCF_011630105.1 Anneissia japonica
AGATGTGTATTTTAAATCACGCTTAGGCCTATGTGTTCTATTAGGCCTATGTATAACGGGTACTGATGCATATTTACATGTTTAGAAGTATTCATTTTGAGTGATCCCAGGAAAGAATTTGTATTGGCTCAAGAATAAACTTTAAAATTTTAACAGTGTGTACAAAGGGGGGAAAGCCGCGGCTCCCACGGCTCCCCCCCTGGATACGTCCCTGTGCTACTATAGTAGCACTCTTAACCACCTTGCTACTACAGCAGCACCCCTTAACATATCAAACTAACTTACTTGTGATATATGCAGCTCATCAGAGTGAAAATCAGACAGAACCTTTAAAAATTCAAGGTACTTATAAGGATGAGTTTTGAATGTATCCTGCAGAAATAAAAAAAAAAATTACAAATTAACTTGCAGAAGCGGCTTTCTTCTATACTGATCAAAATAGATGACGGACGAAAAGGTGAGCGGGAAAGTGCCATTATTTTGACATGCCATGCCCTACACCAGCACAAGTAGGCAAAAAAGTTAACATAATTAGTGCAATTAGGTGTAAAGGTGACCGTATCTAGTCACAACAAATAACAGATTGGAGAATTCTGATTCTATCAAATGATAAACATTAAATTAGCACAATGAATAAGGTTGCAGCAACTTGTGTACCTTCACTCTGTTCAAATAAGCTCTTGCAAAGATGTCATCCCGCTCTGCTTTCTGGAAAACAATTTAAGAATTATTGTAATTCAAATTTTTTCTATATCTATTCAATCCACAACAGAAACTTCCTCCACTTTGTGGAAAAGTGAATTTACAAGAATATACATACAATAAGTTACAACATTTAAGGTTTATGGACAAATATCTTTCCTATTACTTGTTTTAATCCACAAATCATTAAGTAGGAGAAGTTAATTGCTTTGACCACATTGATAAATTTAAATAAATAATAAAAGAGACTGCAAGAATTAAGATACAAATTCATGATAATAAATCAAGAAATATAATAATTAAATCATTTATGATAACTACCTTTGGATCATTCTCTACAATGTTGGGGTCAAGAAGCACAACAGTGGATTCCATTTCTTTTCGAAGCCTATTTTTCAACCTCTTGGCAGCAACTTTTCTTGAGGCCTTCAATTGCTCTTCAGACATTGCATTTGACACCGACTCCATAGGATGCTCCTCATCAGGATTGTTGTCTTGACCATCCTCAATATCAACTTGATCTTCAGGTTTTGTTGAACTTTTAGTGATTTCCTTGGTTGTAGGATCTTTGACATTAACTGCCGAAGATGTTGAATCAGACACGCCAACAACATCCAACTCAAAATCATCTTCATCATCATCAATTGGTTTATCTTCATCATCTTCATATGTTGTTTTTTCGTTTTTCTTTTGCTCTTTTCTGCTATTCATGTCATCATCATCAGTTGTCATAATATCAACTTCTATATCACCTTCATCTTTTTCATTGTATTGGCAGATAGAATCATCCATGAGCATCCTAGAATCTTTACTGATATTTAAATCAGTTTCTTCTTTTTGAGTATTTTCAACAGATTTTGAAACAGTTTCCATCGCCACAGAGTCTGGTGTCACCACTGGAATATTACTATCATAGGTAGCTGCAGCACACTGACCATGGTCAGGATCAATTTTAGAACCTTTGGCGTCTGTGATCTCAGAAAGCTGTCCTGTACTTTTTGTGTGATGTTCAGTTGGCGAAATAGATGAAGAACACTTGCTATCCTTTGCTATCAAATTACTATTTAGATTCTCAGAATTTTTAGCAGAGTTTGTAATTGTCAGACAACTGGCGTCACTCTGTTCTGATTTCTCTGGAGCCGTTTTCTCCGATTTTCCTTCTTGGGGTTGATCAGAAACAATGGGTGCATCAGGTGAAGCATGGAGAATCTGAAAGCCTCTAAGAGCTGAAATTCCATCTCCACCACCTTTACTAAGACAAATTGGCATGATGTTTTTTCCTATAGCTACTTTCATTGAATCTTTTGTCAAGGATTTCCTTCCACCAAACTGAATAACAGGTCCATGTTTCCCAGGGCTCAATTGAATCATTTGTGATGTAGAGGGAACAAGTGCCTTCTGGAAAGAACTGCTAACCTCCTGATTCACTTCCTTAATTGGTGGGGTCTCTTTAGAAGTAGGAGTTTCACTCCCACTGGAATTTTGATTATTTCCATTGTTCTGAACCAATACAACAGTGCTTTGTTGAACAAGCATTTTCTCTTGTGTCTGAGTGTTTGGGGGAATCACGATTGTGGTTGGTTGCAATATACCAGTGCCGCTAGAAACATTTGATAATGCTTGAGTAGTTTTGATGGGATTAACAGCAATTGCTTTAGTAGAAGGAACTTGTTGAAGGGTAATGATGGAAGGACTGGTCACTACACTTGGACTACTCATGGTGATACACTGCAAAGAAGTTTGTGCGAGGCCAGTATTTTGGCTGTTTCCCTGTTGAATAATGCTCTTATTCATTACACTGTTAATCCCGACAAATGTACTTGATGTTGGTACAGAAATTGCAGTTACTTCTGTTTTTGTGTGTGTGTTTGGAGGAACAACAACTGCTTGAATAGGACCAGCATTAGCCAATGAAATTTGGTGGGGTGGTATGTTAGTAAAACTTGGCATAACTCCTGAATTACTTTGTAAGATTTGGTTGGGTAATAATTGGATAATCTGTTGTCCATTAAGAGTCTGTATTATACCAACAGGCAAAGAGTTTCCTGTTACCATTTTGGGTAATGCCATACCATGTTTCTTTCTTCTTCTGAGTGGAACTAATGTCTGTTTCAACTTTGATATTTCTACTGTGTTATTTGTAGATTCATCAAGGGAAGCAAAAACTGCTCTTTTTGTCCTTTCCTCTGTTTCTCTTTCTTTTTCTAGATCCCGTTCTAACTTCATTAGACTAGTCATCTTAAGGTTCTTAAAAAAAAGCAGAAGATGAAAATCATCATTATCTGTAAGGTTTTAGAATCTGTACACAGTAATTTGATTCTACATCTATTTGAAAATTTTGTATGTTTACAAAGTAACAGAATTGAAATTGTAGTAATCATTATCATCATCTTCATCACTGCCACCACTGTCATTATGATTATGAATTACACATAAATGAATAAACTGTAACCTTCATCCAATCAGGCAGTCTACTTTGAAACTGAAATATTGGAGCAACCGCCTGACCAGGTAGAACAGGTTGACAGGGGTTTCTACTGGGAGGTATGACATTATGCAACTTGAAGTTCTGAAAGACAACCAACAAGCATTACACACTCTTTGTTATTATATACCTATATTTGTATATATATAAATCAAGGTAGCCGTTAACACTGTTAAATTATATATATAAATTATCAAAGAAAGGTAAATACAGAGTTCGAATAAAGGACATAATAATACATCGTGTAGCATAGCTCGCAACGAATGTAGTCCTATAAATAAATGAATAAAGAAATTGTGTAATAAAATGCCTCTGGCGGGACTCGAACCTTTGTTTCTAGCCATACTTATTGTGTAATGGAGTGTATCTGGTGGTATTTGAATCTGTTTAACCATGAAGCCTCCGTGGTCTAATGGTTATGACGCTCGCCTTGACAGCGAAAGGTCGCAGGTTTGAGTCCCGCCAGAGGAATTTTATTACACAATTTCTTTATTCATTTATTTATAGGACTACATTCTTAAAACTTCTTAAAACTACAGACTTAAACATGAATGCTCCGCCTCCCATTTGACTGATAGATTACGTCACTGATTAATTAATTAACAAATTCATTACTTGACTGACAGATTGATTGACTTATTGTTTGTTTGATTGAGTGATAGACTGAATGATTAATTGGTTGATTTCTTTAATTGATTGACTGATTCATATATTAATTGACTGGTTGACTGATTAATTACTTGACTGACTGACTGATTGACTTATTGTTTGATACACTGATTGACTGAAAAATTGATTACCTTGATTGAATTTGCTTGTTTTTTTTTAGTGCTGAAGTTTTTAATTCTGGCCTGTATCTGCTTGACAGTTTTACTGGGTACCATATGTTTCTGAATCAATCTAAACTTTGTATCCAATTTGTCAAACTGTTGCAAGCCTAAGACAATCAGACTGGGAGAAAATGTGGAAGAATAATGCAGTAATGATACACTGTAAAGTATAAATATTGTGTTAATAAACTTAACAATAAAATCTATATTTGAATTGCTTAGTATATATGTTTTTACTTATTTACCATTATAGTATTTGCATTAACCATTAAATTGGCTATGAATAAACTGGACTTTTGTATTAAAAAGTCTGTTCATAAAAAAATCCTCTTTTCCTATGTTATCATTTAATGTCTGAGAATTTTTGCAGATTTTATTATGCAAAGAGTATTTTTCCTTTTAAATTAGACGAAAATTGATGTTATAGTTAACACCATAAAAATATTAATATATTATTTATAAGGTCCTTTTTAAAACGAAATGACAGCCTTACATAGCAATGCTCACTAATGAATTGATTACGTTTGGTTAGCAGCAGGTGCTAATTGTAGTTTTTAATGTTCATGTTTAAAACTGGAAATTGAATAAAGTATAAAAATAAATATTAAAACAAGCGTTTAATGCTTTACATCTTAACGCCACATGATGTACTATACCACACATCTCATCAATGGCGCAAACATTTATCAAATACATTTGAAGTGACAAATACTTACTT
Organism: Anneissia japonica; assembly: GCF_011630105.1. Taxonomy (NCBI): domain Eukaryota; kingdom Metazoa; phylum Echinodermata; class Crinoidea; order Comatulida; family Comatulidae; genus Anneissia; species Anneissia japonica. The sequence continues at coordinate 38,312 of NW_022725562.1, forward strand.
ATCTTCAGAATCAACAAATGTTGGCTTATTTGTTGCTTGATATTTCAAACCACAATGTGGCAGCAACTCTGGATACATGAACACAGTGCTACTCATCAAAACAATCTTAGCATCATTTGGTACTGGTTTAGAATTGTAGTATAATTCTGTGCTACATGTAGCATGTTCCTGCTTCTTCTTGCCTCTTTTCTCTGTTGAGTTTGTAGGGGATTCTCTTTTCTCATCATTCCAATTGTTCACGATCTCCAGCGCACCTCTTAAGTTTGAGGCTATGAAAGAGTTGTCTGATTGAAAAGGTTGGTTGTTTGTGTCAACTTCACTGGATTCCTTTTGAAGGGTGATGCCACCTAACATGGCTAATTCGTTCAGGAACATCTTAGCCTGGTTTGCTTCCATGTTGTAGTTTTTGTCACCTCGCCCTAACAAATACATCTGGCATAACAGCTGTACATGCTGTGAAGAGATTCAAAATCAATAGTCAGATGGATGAGCAAAAAAAAAAAATCACATATACTAAAATCAAATCATGTGAATGACTTGAAACAAAAATTAGCCAGTTGCAAAGTTTTCTACAGGACTAGAAATACTTCATAGGGAGCGAAGGATTGATCAGATTTTGGTATTTTGCACTAGTTCAAAAAAATATAATAAAATACAGTGTAAACGTGGGTATAGAATGGACATAAATTCCAAGTGATCCTTCATAACTCGCATAGGAAGTACAAAATTAAATGACGAAAAAAACCCAACTTAAGATGGAGACTGAGTAAAGTACCAAGTGAAAGAACCTGGCACAGCAGGGCCCACTAACCAACCTGTTGCATCTGTTGTGTAAGTTGTAAACGTTCCTCAGGTGTTACAATCAAAACAACTTTGATGGGCACCTTAGGGACAGCCTGGGTATTGGCAGGCTTGTTGCTCAACATGCCTGCCACTGTCTTCTGGGTGTGGTAATCAACTTGTGGCACCTCAAAAGGCTCATTCCAACCAGTTTCACCTCCATACTGAAACATTAATTTCATGAAAGTATTACTAATAATAACAAAAAAAACTATTTTTATTTTATTTAAAATTATTAGTTTTTCTTCTGTTGATGTGAATTAAGAATGTATGATTGCATTTTACATAGTGCTAAAATAGGCAAAACATACTTTTATTTTTTGTTCATAACCTAGGTGGAATGTTATGCGAGACATGAAAATTATATTTTCACATTTTACAATAAAAACTAATTTTCAGCCATAGGCCCTGGGCCTATCTGGTTAAAAAAAAAACACAAAAAAAAAACCAGATAAAATTGATTGTGAATAGATATTCATCCTACAATAAAATAATGAAACACATTACATTCTGGAAATTTGTCTCAGGCATGTGTGAGCACTGTGATCGGGAACTTCCACATTTTAAAGCAATTGAACAGTTCCCATCAATGTAAACAACTGACTAATGAAAATTGTTTCACAATAGTGAACTTTGCCTTCAAATTCACATTCAGTTGGAACAGCCCTCACTAAACGATTATATCATGTAAATATAACTTTGTCTGTATCAATTTGTTGTTCACTAATTACATGTATATTGTTGTTATTTCACTCAACTTTATTTTTCCAGTTATTATTTGATCCCTAGCCATGTTAAGTTTCATTTCATTCTAGTTTACTATTAAAATAATAAAATTTGACATTGCAGCCATGCACTGAATGGCGTCAAACTAAAAATAAAAAAACTACTTATAAAGATTAAAAATTACAAAAGTCACAAAAAAATACACAATTAGCACAGTTACAGTAAATTCAAGTCAAGTTAAATTTACAAAATTACGAAAAAAAATGTTATTCCTTAAAAAAAAAATAGATCATTAAAATTAAATGTTAACAATACAATTAGTATTATTATTAGTGTACGTGTGCAATAGTTTCTCTGATGATGGTATTTGACTAGAGAACCAAGTAAATTTAGTGCCGTAAATGCCATAGTAAAAAAACTAGGTTTTGCCTATTATGAAGACTAAAACTGTTGTATTCTTCATTAAATTTTTGTTTATTAGCTGCTACTTTGATCCTTTGAAAATCATAACAGATCAAAGTATATAACAGATATGCAGTATAAACAAAGTATAACTAAAGCTCACGTTACTTATCATTCAACAGTATTTAAACAACTTACACTTTCTAGCAATTCATCCAAAAGTACATTCAACTCCTTTTCTGTAAAACAATTAAACACAGCAGGTAAGGTTCTAATCATATCAAAAAACATGCTAAACAAAATTATATACATTTGTTTCTAACTAATTTTAAAAAACTAGATAATCCTAATTTTTTTTTTATACTTAATTTATTTATTACTTTTAATACTTTATACTTATTTATTTATTTAAAAGTGAAGAATTACCACTTACAGGCAAGAAAAAAATGTGAAATCAGTGTTCTGGTGAAGCCGTTTTAGTTGTCAATTTTACCGGTAAAAATATCAAGCCAACCGGTAAAAATTTTGTGTTTGTAAAATTAAAAAAAACCATTGTAATTGCTAGGTGGTCTAGGCTAGCCATCTTTCAATATAGGAACATTATTCCAGTATAGGACTCGGTTATGTGTTGTTTTTTTTTTCAATCCATTAAACACCACTCAAAAGGGGAAACACTTGACACTGCATGCATAGCTAATTTAAATTCAATGCACAAATTTACCAGTAAAAATGTTTCAATTATGGGAGAACACTGAAAATACAGTATATAAATATAAAAATCTATGCAAATATAAAACAAATGGAGAAACCTTAAAAAGGGGAGGTCACACAGTACAAACAAACAAAAAAACACACAGTACAAAAAAAAAACACACACACACTAAACTTATATCCTATTGAGACTACACTTTCACAGTAATTGTTTGTTGTAAACGTAACAACCAATCCTAATGATAAAAGATTTACCAATATTTGTGATGATTAAAGTGTTGCTACTTGTTGAGATCAGGTGGAACAGTCTCTCTAATAAAAAACCTTCCAAAGGCATTGATTAGACATCTCCATATTTGCAACATCCCAACTTACTGGTTACATTGCTTTTTAAATATTATACTAATAACTCACCATATTCAAATAAATCGATGATACATTGCAGAGGGCTTATTCACTTTGGATCTTTACCTTTTATCATCAAACACGGTTGTAAACCTATCAAAAACTGTATTTGCTTCAAACCTACAGTAGATGCCTTAGCCAGTAATTCTTAGTTGCCTCATCCCAATATTGCAAAGATCTACTCTCTAGGACATTTGATATACAGTATACTTGGGTTTGAATTTGCCCAAACAGTACATTTGGTTATGAAAAATACTTTATTACACCTTAATACCACTGAATGTATTGCAAGTTAGTTTGCACAGTGTATAATTATTAATTATTTCTTTAAACCTATAACTTCTGTTGGTTGTAGAAAAATAACGATCAATTTGTACAGTAGATTGTTATAATGTGGATGAAAAGATGAAAATAGAAGCAAGAGTTGTAACTTGATGTGAAGGTGCCGCCTTCATATCACAGACGACTGGGTTCAAATCCTGTGAAACACTAGAAATTTTACTTAAACCTAAAAAAAAAAACACTTATTCCGTAAGCCTTAAAAAAGATTCGAGATGTGAACATCTATATGTGAAAAAAATCTATGAATTAATTGTTCTTGTTGTAACTTACTGCTAACTCTAACAGCTCTGTCTGTTCTTGTTTCTTCGGTGTCAATAACCTCTTCTTCATTAGCCATGAAGTTGAAGTCAGGATCATTCTGCTCATCATCAAATGTATCATTTAACTCATTATCTGAACAAAAGTAAAATTAATATTGCTATAGTAATCAACAATAACTTCAATAATTACAATTTATTGTAGACAGCACCACACCATAGACAATCTCTTAATTATCAAAAACTTATCAATCATTTATTTAATCAAACAATCAACTAAATAATTTATAGTTAGAACTGCATATGCTCATATCAAAGTCAATCAACATACTGTAAACACCATGGACACAACATAGGTTTATGTCAAATGACCTTTGACACCAAAGGATATGCTCTTGGGAAGTTCAAACCATGAATTGGCTTATTGATTCAATCAATCAGGCAACTATTTAACCAAGAAACCAATCAGTAGACTGATCAACCAATCAATCAACTGACACAATTTACTCAATCGATCTAACAATAAAAAAAATACATAATTCAAAAACTGCAGCTTCTATGCATCATGACTTGTGTCATGTTGTACTAACCTTTCTTATCTTTATATAAATCTTTGAGCCATTCCTTCCACTCTTTATCTTCACAATCTGAGTCATACATGTCGGCAGTAATGTCAGGAGCAATGAATGATGCCTCTATCTCATCTAATGAATTTTCAATTGTTAGTTTTGATCTTGTTCTTTTTGCAATGTTATCCTACAGAAAAGAATAGTTTCAAACAGCAGCAATTCTTCTATAAAGGAAGATGTGGTATGGTGGTTTTTTGTATGTGACATGGTAGCTCTAGTAAGAAATATGTGGGATGATGGTTCTAGTAAGGAGATGTGTCATGGTGGTTTTAGTGAAGGAGATGTAGCATGGCGGTTCTTTTAAGGGAGATGTAGCATAGTAGCTCTAGTGAGAGATGTGGCATGGTAGTTTTAGTCAGGATGATGTGGGATGGTAGTTCTAGTATAAGGGAGATGTGGCATGGTGGTTTCTTATGGAAATTGTGGCATGGTAGTTTTAGTGAGGAAGATGTAGGATTGACTGGATCTGAATAACTAATCAGTAAAACACCTATGAGAGCATCAAAAGAGTGGTTCTAAAGGGAGATGTGGCATGATGGTTTGGTGAGAAAGACGTGGGATGGTTTAGATCTGGACAACTAAGTAAAAGACTTCTGGGAACATCATGCCATTGGATGTAGTAAATGAGATGTGGCATGGTGGTTCTAGTAGTGAGATGTGTCATGGCGGTTCTAGGTAAGGGAATGGTGATTTTAGTGAGGAAGATGTGGGACCCGGGATGGTAGTTCTAATAAGGGAGATGTATAGTAGCATGGTGGTTATGTGACATGGTGGTTCTAACTAAAAAGGGAGACATTGATTATCTTCTTATTCATGTTCTATATCTTCTACAACCATACGTTTCCATATTTCTGTGGAAACTTGTGTTCCACGACAATTAAATAGACCAAAATAATTACATAAAATAATCATTACACAAATAAGTGTAAAGGTTCCTACCATTTCAATTTTGTTCTGATTCATCGAGTCCAACTCCTTGTCCATCTCATCAAGCATCATCATAAAATTATTATCATCACTTATTTTGTCAGACTGTTGTTGTGACGGCAGAGGTTTTATCAGATCCACTTTCCCTTTTACATGAGGATGAGTTGATATTGAAGCCTTCTCAAGGTCTTCTGTCATTTTTTTACTTTTATTCTCAGCTATAATGGGACTTTCTTCCTTGTTGTCTAAAAAACTGTATCGAGACAGTGGTGTAGAAGGTAGAGGTGATCCAAAGTCACTAATTTGGGATGAGACATAACTTTCATGATCACTCTCTTCCTTCTGAAAGGTAAAGAAAAAGAATGAGCAATATTAATTGAATTTGAATCCAACTCTACTGGCATTAATAATATTTTTAGTTTCTACTATGGTAGATTTAATCAGTACCCATGGTTAGGTGGAGCATCTAGATGCAAAAGGGCTACAACATTGTATTACAGCAATACTGTATACATTGATATCAATAAAAAGGGGTTTATTAAAAAGAAAACATAACTAGAGGGCACTCGGAGAGTGCATACCTTTATCCACATTATAATTCTCCTCAGTATAAATTTCCACTGCATATTGTTCCCATAAAAAACATAATGAAAAACCAGGGGCTGGTAGTGTGGAGAACACTCTTCTAACCACTACACCAAACTGTTTTCACATATACATATAAAATAATGGTATGTTTGTTTACACTTTACCGGCAAGCTGGTATTAGCACACGTCACACATTTCTATACGGCAAATTTATAATAAAAAATGTTTTTTGTTGATTATGACCTTGAACTTTAACCCTTACCCTTCAACCTTCAAATGCTTTGAGATCTTTGGTCATGGAACATTGTGACCAAGTTTGTGATTAAAACTATGGGCTGTAGACAAATAAATAAAAAAAAAAAGTTTTTCCTTGATTGTGGCATTGACCTTTGACCCTGGCCTTTCAAAATCTAATCAGCTCTAGATCTTAGGTAAAGGAACATTGTGGCCAAGTTTGATGAATTTCTGATAAAAAAATATGGGTTGTAGGCTGTTCAAACAAATATGCCGACAGACAAATAAATAGCTAAATAAAAAACCAGGCGAAAACATAACCTCCTGCGAACTTCGTTGGCGGAGGTAATTTATACATTAGGGGATGCGATACTTTGCACTTTTTATTATGTTAATCAGACTTAATGAATTGTAGATTTAACTATATAGTATGCATTATAAAATACTCTATATTATATAATATTTATTATACAACACCTAAATATATTATATTATGGTGATTGGTTGAATAAGCCACATGAGATTAAATCAAAGTGACTATCTAACAATCATTGTATAGTATTTTTCATCTCCCAAACAAATTTCTTAAATGCAAACAGAGAGAGGTAATTAGCCTAGACCTCCAGAGACTGGACCTTTCAGGTCATTATGACCTGTGGCCGCAGATGAGTTCCGGTAGACATCTGCACTTCCAGTAACGTGGCTAACACAGGTCCAATGGCCTCTCTGCAAGTAAAAATGATCACCCTTTGTATTTACGTTTAAACCCCTCATAACTGAGCTCCATTTATCAAAACTTAAATAAAAATCATAAAAAAAGCAGTTCACCTCATTCGGGTCAGGCTGGTAGTCTTCATCATCCTCTGAATCTTCAGGGAAGTTGAGTTCTGCAAACTGAGGAACTACGTTCTTGCCTTTCACAGGGGACAGAGGCCAAACATAAGGTGCCTTATGGAAGAAAGCATCATTACAGTGATTATATTCACATCTTATTAATAAAATAAATTATGAATGTGATTGGTACTTTATTATCATCAGTACTCAAATTCATAAATGAAAAAATATTAACAAATCAAACTATAATAAAAGACCTCTTATAGAAGCCAGGGATTCAATGGTTCATCTTTTATGAAAATAATCTCAGGAATGATCAGTACAAAATAGATGATCCAATCAACTTGCAGAGACTTACATTCCAAGCTTGCTGGACAACTTCTTTCAATTTTGACCTTGTCATCTTTGGTTCCTAAAAGTATAAGAGTGAGACGTTGATTTAGAATTATATAATTTATACTTAATTGCGGTTTGGAAATTTTCATTGTTTTTACTCTTTTTTGTCACACCTCTGTTGTTACTAATACCAAATTCACACATAACATTTTACAATATAACAACTTAACAAGCTTTCCTTGTCAAGTAATCTGAAGTTAAATTAAGGACTAGTATTGTACAGTAATAATAAGTTTATGTAAAGCTAGGATTGCCTTGTGGTAAGGTGAATCTGAATTTTACATGGATTACTTGGTTGCATGTGAAAATGATTGTTACTTTTTGTCTATATGTCTACACACTGCTTATCTCTTTAGTTTATTGATGGTAAGGTGGGACTTTTTATACCTTGTTTAGCGAACCCGCCGACTGCAAATATTGATGATTTCGAATAAAAGTATAATTTTATTTTTGGCCAAAAAAAGTGAAAAGTTTAGAAAAAAATAAAAGTTTTTAAAAGTTTTTATTACGCCTTCTGCTGCCTTGAAATCTCCAAAGATAAGATATGTAGATTTCTTTATAATTAAATAAATTTGATGCATTTAACCATCCTATTTTACATTCACCAATAAAATTTTATTTTTATTTTCTCCTAATTCTGGATATTTTTGTCAAAACTATTTGCTAAATAAGAAAACAAAATTTTATTTATATTTTTATTCCACCCTCCTCTGATGATCTTTAAAAAAATAAGTACGCAAAACAAGGAATAAAAAAAAGTCTCGCCTAAAAGCTGAAATGTACATGGTATGTTTACTATTTAAATTATTACTGTACATGAAAACCATTCACTGTCACTTGAGGATTTCACCTGTTCTAAACTCGAGACAGTGACATTATCTTTTACAGTGTAAAGTAGTAGAGCCGAAGGCCTAACCTGAAATGGAAGCTACCAAAGCCCAGCTAACTGCCTAACAGAGTGCCTGCATGCACCGGAGTGTGACAGTGTTGGACATCGGTGGGTGGAGCCCTGATCTGGACAACTAATACATTAGAGGTAGCCCATCCATTATGGAACAGTTTTAATTAAATAGTCTCAAGTCACTGCATCTTTTGTTGTTGCAGAGCGCATTGGAGCATTTTTTTGTGTGTGTGCACTATATATTGTAAGACTGGCAATATTATTATTACAGCACATACAAACAAAGCTTCCTGACTTTCATTCATCCCTTCTCCTTCCACCTCATCTTGAGCATTTCCTGATGGTTCTTTCTTCTCTTCTTCCAGCATCGTGTTCCTCACCATTGCAAGAACATGTTCATTAGTAATCACATGCTGCAAAATGATTAATTTGTTAGTGATTAACTGATTAGTTTTTATCAATATCTACATAATCAAAAATACCAATCATGATCAATAATCATTCCAGGCAAAATTCAACTACAAAATTAATATATAATTTAAAATGCCCTGATCAAGATTACTCAAAAACATTCAGATAATCATTTAAAAATATTATAGATTCAGAAGTAAACTTGATAGTTTTCCTCTTAAACTTTTTGACAATCCTTGGATGGCAGGTTTTCCACCTTTCTTTGTAAATTGTATTTATGTTCATCCAAAAATAAAATTTGAATTTGAATTTGAACAGATCTATAAAAAGAAAATAGGCCTACTGTACATGATAGAATTGATGATAAATGATAAACAATGGTGCAGTAGACAACAAAATTAAAAGTTTTCTTGTACATAATCAACAATATTTATGAAGATCACCTTTTAAGCTCTAACAATGAACTTACTATACCATAGTTTTCAACATAGTATACAGAATGGATCTGAAATAACTTTGAATTTTGTTAATTTTTAACTTTTATAGCAAATTATATTTTAAAGACATTACTTTTAAATAAAGCCAATGAATATACTAACTTACATGCAATATACTTTTGACATTGATAGCTGTGAGGTTATTCTTCACAGCATTGCTTTCCAACATCTCCTCAAGTTCATCGTTGACACCAAAACCACTTTCATCATCACTTGAGTCACTCTCCCCTTCCACTTTCCTTCTTTTAAATCTCAACTTTTTGCGTTTGCTGTCCAACAGCTTTCGCTTAAACCGGGAACCAGAGCAGGATTTTTTTGGAGAGAATCGAAATGGTATCTTAACAGGTTTCGATGTATTTGGCTTCTTCTTGTCTACATTTTTGTATAAGGAATATGAAGGCTGATTGTTATCACCTTTTTCATCTATATTTCCAGATTTTAACTTCCTTTTTTTCTTTTTTCTGTGATGTTTCATCTGCTTAAATTTTCTTTTGCATGAGGAACGGTTTACACTTTCAGTTGATATGTTTGACATATTCTCTGAAGATTTACTAAGTGTTTCATGTGAATCGTCATCACTTGCGAAATCATTAATATCATCTTTTTCTGAACTTTCATTGTTCATATCCGAGTGATTTTTATTTTTATCACTGTCAACAAGTGAAGGAATATCTGTTAGAACCATTTTTGAACAGGCAAAATCTGTCCTCTGATTTTCCATAGAGGTCAACAAACTCTGTTCTGATATTCTTTCCTCAACTCTTTCATCAGGATCTCTTTTTATACTTGGTTCTCTGACATCACTAGCACAAGAGACATCTGTCTGTCTTTCCACATGTAGATGTGGATTTGATACAACAAGATTTTCTTCTGTCGCCATTAAATAATCCGAGTTTGAACCACTCATCCTTTATCCTCTTGCAATCTGAAATAAAAAGAAAGCATATGGAATTAATTATAGCTGATCTGCTGTAGCTTAGCTAAGACAAAACGGCAAGACCAAAACGATGAACAATTTATGTCATAAAAGAAAAAAAAACGAAAAAACAGAAACTGATTATAAACATGAAAGCGTACTACGATTAAATACGGTAAAAATGAAGCTAAATAGCAGCAGCAGCAATAATATCATTAATAATAATAATAAATAATAATAATAATAATAATAATAGTCATACAAATTCAATATTAAAAAGATGGGGGGGGGATGGGAAAACAATATCAGTAAAACATACAAATAAATCTTTCAAATACAGACAAAATGAGGCTAAACGAGTCAAAAAATGCGAAATAACAATAATAATAAACATTAAAATTGGGAAAAAGAGCGATGGCAATATTCGATTTGCCTATCACGACAATTTCATAACGATTCAGAAAATTATAACTGTGGCCCGCGCCTGCTTGCACTTGTTAGTCTTGGCATGGAGGTATTATTGAGAAGGAGATCACTCGGCAACAGATTCCTTTGACGCGACAAACCAATGTGTTCCCTGCCTTTGGATCGCGCGCGGGCGTTTTTTGTTAGCAACAACTTGGCAACGACATGCGTTATACTGTACGCTCCAGCACAGCAGTTGTGCGATAAAGTGTGTGATTTAAACCCTCTTTATAATGAAAAATGTTCTCTTGATTTGATTTTTTTCGGACTTTTAGTATGTTATTATGTGAATATTTCAGGAACAGAAAATACAGTATTTCTGTTAAAATTACTCTGTGTTCATTATAATTGTGTCTAAAGATCGATTGGTTTGACTATAAAGCTAAGGCATTGTAAAACTGAAAATTACTCTGATTGGATTGAATTTTCGAATAGTTAACCCTTGTTAACCCTAAAATGACTTAGGTTATTATAATCCTCCGTCATTCCTTAATTAATACTGTATCTGTTAAAATTAGAATTATCGAGTTTTATCCAATTTATGGAAATTCAAGTTGCAATATACCATACTTTTAAAGCTGATGTAAATGTTTCATTAAATTGGAAACTCTTTTTTTTAGAAAATATTATTATGTTTGGTATTTCTTGAAAGATCAATGTATTAGCTTCAAGATGGAAACGATTGCGCAACCATAGTGATTGACTGTAAGGTAAGTAATGCGCATTAAGAAAAGGACGTGCTCTCCATTTCGCCGTGTTTAGCTTTTTCGAGTGATCTTCTCAATAACCTCCATGGTCTTGGAATTGATTTTGCCATTTTGGTCTGCTGTTTAGGTACTTGTCGTTGCCGTTTTGGTCTGTTGCCGTTTTGGTACTTTTCATTGCCCTTTGACCTGCTAGGCCTCCTACGTTCAACAAATCATAGTAGGAGTAGTAGTAGTAGTAGATCTAGGCTAGGAATTCGATCCAACTCGGCCACAAGTCAACTCGGCCACAGTCAACTCGGCCACAAGTCAACTCGGCCACAAGTCAACTCGGCCACAAGTTAACTTCTTTATAATGAAAAATGTTCTCTTGATTTGATTTTTTTCGGACTTTTAGTATGTTATTATGTGAATATTTCAGGAACAGAAAATACAGTATTTCTGTTAAAATTACTCTGTGTTCATTATAATTGTGTCTAAAGATCGATTGGTTTGACTATAAAGCTAAGGCAACGTAAAAATGAAAATTACTCTGATTGGATTGAATTTTCGAATAGTTAACCCTGGGCCTTGTTAACCCTAAAATGACTTAGGTTATTATAATCCTCCGTCATTCCTTAATTAATACTGTATCTGTTAAAATTAGAATTATCGAGTTTTATCCAATTTATCGAAATTCAAGTTGCAATATACCATACTTTTAAAGCTGATGTAAATGTTTCATTAAATTGGAAACTCTTTTTTTTAGAAAATATTATTATGTTTGGTATTTCTTGGAAGATCAATGTAGGCCTATTAGCTTCAAGATGGAAACGATTGCGCAACCATAGTGATTGACTGTAAGGTAAGTAATGCGCATTAAGAAAAGGACGTGCTCTCCATTTCGCCGTGTTTAGCTTTTTCGAGTGATCTTCTCAATAACCTCCATGGTCTTGGAATTGATTTTGCCATTTTGGTCTGCTGTTTAGGTACTTGTCGTTGCCGTTTTGGTCTGTTGCCGTTTTGGTACTTTTCATTGCCCTTTGACCTGCTAGGCCTCCTACGTTCAACAAATCATAGTAGGAGTAGTAGTAGTAGGTCTAGGCTAGGCCTACTGTAGAACTAGATGTAGGCCTAGGCCGCCTGCCTAGTGTAAAAAGGCCTTCTACAATACTAACTACACACACTAGGCCTATCCTGCATACATACAGTAATTAATTACTAATTAAGTAATTACTAATGTAAAGTTTTTTAATTGCGTGATGATACCTGTAGGCCGGAGTAGGCCCATATCGGCCGCTACCTATAGCGGCCGCCCTCCAGAACGGCTGCCAATGCGTGTATATGTATGGAACGTCGATGACGCATTCACAATTAATAATACAATACCGCTCACTAAATACAAATCCTTCGAGTCAACTAGGCCCAGTCAACTCGGCCCGGCAGGTTAAATCGGCCCTCTTTTTCATTTTATATATAGGCCTACACACACTATAAAACTACTTAAAAAATAAATATTAAAAAAAAAAAAAATTGAAATCACATTAAGAATTGTAAACATCATAAAAATATAATAAAACCATTGCTCTAAACAAAGCGTTTGATAGATTGAAGTTCTTCTCCAGTAAAGTATGGTATTCGTTTCTTATTATATATAAAGCTAGTTTGGATTTTATCTATTATATCATAATTTATATAGGCCTTTAGGCCATATATATTTAATTATGTATACATATATATATAATTTATATAAGAATAGGTTGAAAATTGGTTTCCTCCACTGAAGTATTTCATACATATGATATTCGTTTCTTCATTAATTATACTCAAAATATGTACACGATTCATGCTATCGATTCAATCTTTTGTTACTCAATAAAAAGCAACAATACTAGAGTAGTAGGATTAAAAGTTAACGTTACCATGGAGACGTTAATTGATATCTTTTGTCTTGTCTGATGAAGCAAGCATGTTCATTGTCTAGCCAGAGTCCCTACTCCAGTAGTTGTGTAACGAAAACATTTTGTTAGAAATCGTGTATGAGAAAACATTTACTGAAAAAATAGAATAGGCCCTATGCCAGTTTACAAAACAAGACTTTATTATGTTCTTGAAAGAACGTATGGCGAAATACTTTATTATTAAGATTGATTGTTTTACGAAGTAGTTTAGCATAATTTTTAGTTAAGAAGTGTTTATTTTATCCTGCAAAATATTCTAAGTTGAAACTTTATTGCTTTAATAGAAGAAATTTAATTTAACTATAGCTGTAACTTATCAAGAAACTTGATTTGTATCTTAGAATAAAGTATATAATTATAATATAATTAATTAATCCTGCATTATAATTATATATGTACGATTAAGCAAGCGTACCTATTGCAAGACGATTATACGTTCCAAGTACAAGTGATTGATTGGTTACAGTATTTAAATAATTAATTAATAATTAAATCTAGGCATGAATGGAAATACATTGCTTTAAATAGGTATAAATTTGCCAGTACTAAGTTGCCTAGTAACAATTAATTCAGTGAGAAACGTTCTCACAAGTAGGGTCCAATGATACTCTTGGGAGAATAAGAAAGTTTTGTACGCCGCCAATTCAAGAATGTTATCGGAGACGAAGTCTTTGTACGCCGCCAATTCAGGAATGTCATCGGAGACAAGGAAAGAATTTCAAATGCTGAAAAAAAGCCCATAAACTTCTCACTAATTATCTTCAATGTCGCCATTTCTCTGTTAAGGTTGGTAATGCATTCTCTGATAAAATTCCCCTTAAACATGGTGTTCCTCAATGTAGCGTTCTTGGCCCTCTTCTTTTTATTTGTTATACATCCAGTCTTTTCCAAACCATTTAACTACAATGTACTGCATTGTGAATGCGTCATCGCATCGGCGTTCCATACATATACACACATTGGCGGCCGTTCTGGAGGGCGGCCGCTATAGGTAGCGGCCGATATGGGCCTAATTCCTGTAGGCCTACCTAGGCCTAGGCCTGCCCTGGCCGCGATTTTTTTTTCCGTACGAAACATTTACATGAAACTCCACTCGGGCCGTCTCGACTGAATCGACCCGAAAATCTCATACAGTATTGCAGAATTCAGGTCAAAAGGTCATCAACAACTTCTGATCTGAGAGAACGTCGCTGTCTGATTTTTAAAAATACATTGATGTTACCATGCTAATACTAATGGGTCGTTTAAAATGACATAATATTTGATTGAGCTGCACGAGTAAAAAAGTGTTATTTAATTTGAGTTACATACTGTGGCAATTTTTATTTTTTAGTAAGGTCTGGGTTTTGCATACCTAGGTACGTAGGCCTAACTACAAAAAATATACGCTTTCTGGGGAAAGCACAAAGAGTAAGGAAAAGCGCGTTTCTCGGGGCGTTTGATCAAACGAAACAGGGTGACAGTTATTTTCAAATTAAGAGAAGAGCTGAAAAGAGGCAGCTCTAAAATACTGGATGCCATAAGACCTGCCAAAATGGCAGAGCACCAATACGGTAAATGATCGACCTAAGCCTAGTTATTAATATCAGGCATAGTAATCTGCAGATTCTTGATTACAAGACTATAGACCAGGTTAATTACATGTATTGCCGAAATGATTATTTATTATTACTATTATTATTATTAATTATTAATTATTGTTATTATGTTACTAAAACCAACCTGTAGGCCTACCTTAAGGGGAACTTAGACAATCGAGGAATTAGAGAACAATTAAAAAAATGGACGTTAAGGGGAAATAACAGAAAAGATATTCCCCCTGGGCTAGTTATTAATTATAGGCCTAGTAAATAGTATACAAGGATTAGGTCAAGGTAATTAATGCTGAAATTATTATTGTTATTATTATTATTATTATTATGTTACTAAAACCAACCCGAAGGCCTACCTTAAGGGGAACTTAGACAATGGAGGAATTAGAGAACAATTAAAAAATCGACGTTAAGGGAAATAGATATTTCCCCTGGGGCTAGTTATTATTTATAGGCCTAGTAAATAGTATGGTTCTTCATTACAAGGCTTAGGTCAAGGTAATTAACGCTGAAATTATTATTATTATTATTATTATTATTTAACATTAATTACATTACAAGGATAGTTTGGTCAAGTTCAATAACGCCGCCGAATGGTATATTTTATTTATTTAATAATATTTCTCTTATGCACTCTATTTTTTATTTCATTTTTTAATTTTCTCCATTTTTTTTCTTCAAAAGTTCAATCAACGTCTGTATGTAAAGCGTGACTGTTGGTGTCAGCCTAGCTAGGACCCTAGGCCTATACTAGGTAGGACTTATCTTAGCCTGTAGTTAGGCCCATGTTTATCCTCTTTCTCTCTAGCCTCTGGTATTACTGTACCTATCAACACTTTATAAAGGGGGTACTAGCTGTTGTTGTTGTAGATATTATACTAACATTTAATAAACATCCAAGAAGGCCACAGTTAGTTACACACGTACATCCCATAAATCCCTAAGATATCATAGGCCTACCGTAGATAAACATAGAAAGAGCAATAATAGTAAAACTCGAGCGTCACGACATTGCGAAGTGTCTGCTCTTGTTCCACGTATCGAACTTAGTCGAGTCAATCCGAGATGGCCCGAGTGAAGTTTCATGCAAATGTTTCGTACGGAAAAAAAAATCGCGCCCTGGCCTAACAAATCTTATCGTTAAAATAACATCTTAATTGCTAGAGGCTGCTCCCCAGACTAGGCAAGGTCCCGCCTTCTCCTTCTTGTCCTTGCTACGACGAGCCGACTAGGCCTAGGCCCCCCTAGGCCTAGGTCATCTTATTTTAGGCAAAATAACTTACCAATTGGCGCTAATATCCAATATCCTTTCAAAAACAGCTTGTAAATTCCTAATCCCAAGGAAATAATAATTGTTTATTTACGCCCAGAAGCAGAACAAAATATTGCGCCAAGTCTCATGTCCTACCAAACACTCGAGCGTGTGACGAGAGCGTTGGATCATGTATCATCCGCTCGAATTGTTTACCGCTCGAAAAAAGCTTGCACTCGAACTGACATTCGACACCAAAACCAATCTGTCAATTTTCGCGGACATTCAACATAGGATAGGCCTATTATAATATTCAAAAACATTTCTAGAATAACATTAGTATGATTGAATTAAATATAAAAGTAGTTTATATTTTGTAGGTAATTATTCTTTCAAAAAAATATTTAAACTATGATATTTCATAGTTGTGTGCTGTTTTAATTTTGAAAAGATGTTTTCCCGTCACGACCTTGGTCACGACCATGGTCACGACGTACATCCGTATAATAATTTTAACTTTAACCCCGGAAGTAATATTGTGTATGCGTGGAGGGAATAATGATGGATGATGGCGAAAGATAGGAAAGTTAGAATGCAGTAGATATTTTGTTGTATTGTTGTTAATTAACGTGTTACAAAAATGGTTACGAATATATGTCTGTTGTAACAGTAACATTCTTGAGTACAGAACAGTCGGTTATTCATGTTCAACCGTTTCTGTCTGTTGCTTAATCTGCGGTTTTATCTTGACTAACCTAGGCCTTAAAGGCTTAAGGGGTTAGCCTAGCGGAGGTAGGCTAGAGCACCCGTCTAGAGACCTTAGCGACCGGCGATATTCCGCAATGTCCGTAGGCGTTCTTGGGATGAAAACCCACTCGTCTGGTTTCGAATATGAACGATCAAGACTGTTACCAGCATCAGGACAAGTTCAGAATGTACCGAATGCAAGAGTCTATATATTTGGTGACGCAGATGTGTCAGATGAAGAGGTTAATGTGGATGATGATAACTCGATTGAACTGACGCAATTGAGAACTAGAAAGAAAAAATTAAAACGAGGGAAGAATCATGTAAAAAAGGAATCAAATGAACATGTTTTATTGGAGAGAGAAATCAGACCATCTGACAGTTTATCAGGATTTGCATTACAATATTCAGTTCCCGTATGTATACCAATTTAAAGAATTATCACGCCACAGTCTTCTTACTGTGTCTGTAAAGTGTTTAATTGCACGGATGATACCTCAATCAAAAACTAGGATACTGATAAGATAATATTATAATATCGCCCACTAAGTGTAAGGTTAAACAAACATTCAGATAAGAATTGACCCAATTATTATTAGATGATTGGAAAAAGAATTTCTTGGATCATTCATTGGATTTTAAATAGGCATTGAGTAAAGATCTGCAAAAAAAAAATAATATTTCAAAATTCTATGTAACAGTTTCCTTCCATTGGCATTCTTTAAAGATGTTCTATTGTGCTGCTGTTTGTCATGGTTTTTTATTTGCTCATTTTCCACCTTGTTAAATAGATAATTCTAATAATTTAGTCACTACTTAAAGTTAATTAACTTCATGATTTCCAGGGGATGAAAACATCAGGTGTTAGAAACAAATGCAGTGGTGACTTTTTACTGCAAGTACAGTACTGTTTGTAGACATTGATGTGTGAATACTGTATGTAGGAAGCAGGTCAACTCGGCCCCAAGTCAACTCGGCCCCAAGTAGTTAACTCGGCCCCAAGTAGTTAACTCGGCCCCAATTTACTTACGAAATTATTACCAAAAGAAATTTGAATGCAAAGCCAAACTATGCTAAAATTAAAGTGTTTTAATAATAATAATAATAATGCATTTATAAATCATTGCCCTTGTTATTCTTTTTTTTCAGTGTAAAAAAAAATAAAACCAGCATTAATGAAAATAATATTTAGATAATATTAATAAAACAGACATAACATAAAAACTAATGATAATAACGATATGAACAAATACTGATTTACAGGCATATTAAATATACATTATATATATATATATATATATATACTACCTTTATTCGGCTCTTAAGGGGAAATTCTTTTGTCGATGATTGCCCCTTAACGTCGCTTTAGTTGCCCCTTAGCGACACTACTTTCGCCTTATGGTACTGTTTTTAACCACTTCATTGATTTAGTTTATATATATATATATATATATATATATATATATATATATATATACATACACTAGGCATTTTTAAATATATATACGGAAATACTTAAATACTACTACAATAAAGTGTTTCTAAAGTCCATATGATTTTTATATGGTATTCTTTTCTTATTTTTATATATACTGTAAAGATGGTTTAGATTTTACCTATTATATAATGATTTATATACATACTGTATGTATATGTATATATATGTAAATGATATACATATATAATGTATATATACATATAATATTTAAAATGTATACAGTATTACTTTATCATATAATGTATATATATACAGGGCATTTAAATATACCTAAGAATAGGTCTAAATATTGGTTTTCTCCACTAAAGTCCATACATAATTATGGTATTTGTTTCTTATTATTTTGTTATATATAATTATAAAAACGGTTTAAATTTTTCAATCTATTATATCATGATTTCTATATATACACACACACACATACCTGTAAATGTTACAGTAGGTCCAGAGGACCCTCACTAAAATTTTTAATATTTTTATAAATGCATTTTTAATTATTGTTAAGTGTAAATGAAAAGAAAAACAAAGCAACGATATAAAACACTTTAGTTTTGACTTTGCAATCAAATCTCTTTTGGTAAATATTTAGTAAATACACAGTAAATTGGGGTTGAGTTAACTACTTGGGGACAAGTTGACTTGGGGCCCAGTTGACATGGGGCAGAGTTGACATGGGACCGAGTTGACATGGGGCCGAGTTGACCTGGGTCCGAGTTGACTTGGGTCCGATTTGACTCAAATTCAATATGTAGATGAATGATTTGACAATACAAGTTTACATACACATCATGATTGCTACCTGTAATAAAATGACAGAAAATTTTAATTATGAAAAATCAAGAGAGAAATTATTTCAGTGAATTTATAAATAGATGCAAATTTATGAGTGATATATTTGCATATGACTGTTGATATTAAAACATTTATTGAATTACAGTTGAATGAATAATGATTGAATGAATACATTGAATTGAATGCATTACTGTAGATGAATAAATGTTTGAATTCATAGTTGTAAACTCTGTCTAATGTACCACTCTATTTTCTGATATTTTTCAGACAGACAACAGTGAAATCTTTGATATTTTGAACACTACAATATTTGATTAACTGTCCTATGACATGGGTAATTTGTTATATCTAGTAATCTGTGTATCACAAGCTTGTATTAAAATTCATGAAATCTATGATGCATACTGTATAATTTTTTTTAAATATTAAATTTTAGAATGTACTATATACTGTATACTGCATACCAATATGAGTTTATGTTAAAATGATGCCTTTTAAATCAACATCACATGTTATAATTTGAATCAAGATTTAAATTTAAAAATAATTTGTCTTTAATTTATTCTTATTACAGGTATGCATCCATATCACCCATTAATTCCTTTGCATCCATGTATAAATTAATTGAAAATATTTCTCTGTTCATCTCTGATTATTCTTAACTTCTTCTGCATCCTGATTTCAGTACTTTCCTTTCTAAAATCAGATTTTTTTTTTTTTCAGGTTTCTGAGTTAAAAAGAATTAATAATCTGATTAAAGACCAAGATTTTTATGCATTAACAAAATTAAAAATTCCGGTAAAGCGTCATGGACTCTTAACAGAAATTAAAGAAGAGGAGAAGCGTAGGCAGTTACAAGGTGATGATCAAGCCGGACCATCAAATTCAACCGGTTTGGAAGAATATAGGACTTTTAGTGATGAAGATGATGAGGAGGAAGAGTTATTTAGTGTGCGAAAAATTAGTATACGAGACGCCATTTGCGATGGCGAAGCTAAACAGTTCTTACGAAACATGGATCGTGATTTGAAACGTATTCAGACAGCAACATCTTCTAAGAAGGAGTCATTAGACGAGGTGCTGTCGATGTTGACTGAGAAACGTATACATCCCTTCCAGCCAAACAATCGGCAGACATTTTGTGACGGAGCAACATGTGGATTAAAATGGTGGACAATGGTTATATTATTTTTTTTTATAGGAATATTTATACCTGCATTTTTTTATTATGCTTGGTCGATACATGAAAGCAAAGAACATCAAAGCAATACAACACATGGTCAGAGCACGTAGCACATAAATGTAAACTGTTAAGTAAAATGGGTTACTTTCAAACTGATTTTTTTTTTTAACTTATTTTCTAAAAATGATACATCTCATTATTCAGGCAGTAAAATACAGTATACTGTACACATTTTGATTGACATATCATTACATCATCTGCTTACTCTTCAATTGGGTAAATAGGAGTGTCCCTATAGATTGTTAATTGGTCAAAGCTGTTACACTATGATTATTAAAATTTAAATTCAGCCAGTCCATAGTGAATTATATCTGAATTTCCTGCAATGTTAATTTAAAGTTTAAAAAATGTTTTTAGGTTTGTTAATTTAAAAGTTAAATTAAAAATGTATCATTTTCACATATGATCAACTCAATATAAACTCTTCAGACTTGTCAATATTGCAATATTTTTTTTCTTACTATTTTAGTTAAATGTTATAAATTGTTAATTTCCTGTATGTTTGAATGCTTCATTTATTATTGATGTTAAGTTATTAAGATATCAGACAAGTTTTAATTATAAATATTATGGAATGATATACAATGCACCTTCCACAAAGCCCCGCCCCTTGTTGCTAAGGTCTCACATACGTTTGTGGAACAAAAGCATGTTCTTATTGATGGTTCGATTGGTCAGTTGGGCAGCAAAAATTTGGGAAGATGCCACCTCTGAGCCCACCGCTATATTTTTATAAGAGGGAAGTTGGTAAATATTACAATTCATATTAATTTTATTGAAGGGTGCTGATAAATTTGATCAGCATACTTCTGCAAAGTTGTGTAAAATGTTTTTTAAAATTAAATAATATGAAGTATTGATAAAACAAGTATTCACTAGTTAATTAAAGGGGAGCATTCGGTCATTAACACTGTCTGAGCTGAGTTAAAATAAACAAATATTTTCACATTTGAAATTCACACAATATCATTCAAATAATTATTTTGATCTGTGATTTATTGGAAGTTACCGTAACTATAAATCAGCAATTCAAGGATTTTGGTTTTCTGAACAGCACCCTTTTCTAACCGTGCATGCTTGAATTTATCTTAATTAAAATTTTCCATTTACTGCTAATATACAATCATTAGGTTTCTTTAAATTGAATTATGTGTGTGTTTTATTCAAAATTTTAATGAATTATTCTAGTACTTACTAATCTTAGGTACACAGGGCCAAATGATAGCCCAAAAGGCATAATTTCACTTGGAGGTTTGAATGGTCTGGCCAACTGTGCGAGATGTTATTCCAACCAACATTGGTGTAGGTTTCTCCCCTTGATAATTTTTTTATCAATGCTATACTTGTACTGGTTATGTTATATTTTATCTTTATAGTACATAAAAATTTGTTTTTCAGTGTGAAAATCATGGAGGTATAAAGAGTATTTCTTTCAACAGGCATCATACAGTATGAAGGTTTTAAAATTGAAGCATAGTATTTTAAAAAGTTTATGATATATGGTTGTAAATAAAAAAACACAAATTATATTGTATGACTAATAAAGTACAATCAAGAAATTTAAATATTGACAATGTTTGACTTGTTCTACAGCTGTAATACTGATATTGAATATTGACAATAACATCAACAAAAATGAGAAGCCCAGCAAATAAGTATTAACTTATGTAGTATATAGTATATTTACTAGTTTCCAATGCCACATATCGATATATATTTTTGGGAGGCTTTTGCACAGTGACTTGACATTATAATGAGCTGCATCACTGCATCTTTTATGCATTTTAGCTGGGTGCTAGAGTACTGCAATGACATACCTTCCCTAAAAAATATCACATATTAATAATGACCCTTGGATAATGATTATTGGAGGTACAGTACACTTTAAACCCAACCTTCAAAAACAGAAAACCAGCGATACAATTACTAGTTAGTGATTCAGTCTGTTGAATAAACAAATAACTAAACCAACCACCTGGCTTACTGCATTATTTTTCAATTTCTTTTCTATAAATTAGGAATTGTAATGTTTTTGATATTTCCACCCAAAAGCAGTCTGTTGAATTAACTACTAAAACCAAACCACTTGGCTTTATTGCATTATTTTTCAAGTTCTTTTCTATAAATTTGTAATGTTGTTTTATACTGCCGGTGCCACCCAAAATGTAAAATTGCTCAATTCAAAGACCCACATAGAGCAACACTCTTATTGGCTACCTTAAGAGGCGGCAGATCAGCTGAGTGGCCCCTTCAATAAGCAAAATGTGTACTGGGTATATCAAATCACCATAAAAAAAAAACCTAGAGCAAATGAATAGCAGGTATAGGCCAAAACCAGACCAAAGTTCCTTGAAAAATCTCAATAATATATTGCCTTGACCCACTATGTAAATTTGAATATTGATTGTGTAGGAAATTAGATAAATTAACTCTTTTACAATACTGTTTGCAGGTGTCTCCTAAAAATTATGAATCTTGAATGAAATAGGCCTACAGCTGGTAATTTCTCATTTTATTCTCAGTGGTAAAAACTCATTGATTTTAGTGTATATTCAGATTTGATTATGAAATCTGCTTGGTCATAGTTTTTATACATTATACTTAATGGAAATATCACTATTGTAACATTCTGATGGCATTTGCATCAGGAGAAATATTACGTGCTATAAATACTGAATGCTCAGTTCATTCCCAAATATTTGAGAAAAAAAAATATTTGTAATATTGTAACATGTTATAAATAATATAACATTCAAAATGATAATTTTTTTAATGAATTATTATTGCCGCCTTAGAAAATATAAGAATTTCTTAAATTGCTTTAATTTGTCATTAATGTGGTGTTCGTGCCAATCAAAAACCAATGATCCATGAGGGTGGGTTGGGGTATTCTCATACATATAGTGAGGAAGATGTGGTCTTAGTGCCAATCAAAAACCAATGATCCACGAGGGTGGGTTGGGGTATTCTCATACATATAGTGAGGAAGATGTGGTGTTAGTGCCAATCAAAAACCAATGATCCACGAGGGTGGGTTGGGGTATTCTCATACATATAGTGAGGAAGATGTGGTGTTAGTGCCAATCAAAAACCAATGATCCACGAGGGTGGGTTGGGGTATTCTCATACATATAGTGAGGAAGATGTGGTGTTAGTGCCAATCAAAAACCAATGATCCACGAGGGTGGGTTGGGGGTATTCTCATACATATAGTGAGGAAGATGTGGTGTTAGTGCCAATCAAAAACCAATGATCCACAAGGGTGGGTTGGGGGTATTCTCATACATATAGTGAGGAAGATGCTTCCTTGAAAGCTCCAGAGCAATTTCAATCTAAATTATTTCACACTTGGTTGCACTTATTGGCTGACTTTTATCTAAATGAGTTCACACATTTTAATTAAAGCTATAATAAAACTGAAAGTAATATATTTATGGCTATGCAGTAGTGTACTGTAATTGAAACTGTATATTTGTATTTACAATCATACAAAAGTGAGGTTCACAAAGTATACTTTGAAAAACAATGTTTATCATTACAGTAACAGTTCAATAAAATCAAGTAATATTTGGATGGGCCTGCAATTCTTTCAATGTTCCTTGTACAAGCAAACATCCTGAACTTTATCCCATCATTGGCTGTAATTACATATCCTCATATGCAAGTAGGATTGTTGTTGATATCCTTGTATTAGGTAATTGCCTATTCTCTTCCATAGCAAATACTTTCCAAATATTTTTGTGACGTCTCATTACAACATCCACAGATCCAAAAGACCTTGGAAGTACAATCCTGTATTGGAGGAGGATGCTATGCTTTACTTCGCCTACTATATCCACTACTGCTTCCAACACCTTGTCAATCTGGATTTGAGTGACAGCTGATCATTCAAATTCCTGGAATCTTAACCTCTTTCAATAGACAGGCCCATCTTCTAAATTATCATCATCGTCAAGACCGAATTCCTCTCCATTGTCAAAGTAACTAACAATATAGTCTGTACCCTGTAAGTAGACAAAGCAAAGTGTATCTTTATCTTACCCACTGAAACTCTGCTATTTAAATGAACAATCATTAAACAGCTCAATATACTCTGCCTTTATATAAATAAGCTTTCAAATTCATAAATTGTAGGAAATCCCTAGGCTTTTCCTGTGAACCCTATGTGAGTGGTTCAGGGTAACTCCAGACCCTGCCTACTTGCACTACTGCCGACCAGACACATCAACCTCCGTCTGGCAAATCCTGGCTCCACCATTAGAAACATGGAAATACAGTAGAACCTCGATTTTACGTACGGTACGGGACTGGAGGGCGTACGTAAATCGGGGGATTCGTAAAATAGAGGTTGGGTTAAATTTGTGGTAACCTTTGACCTAATACCTACGTAATGCTCAATATACGTATGTATGAACGAACGATTTTACCTAGCTAGGCCAGACCTAGCCTCTAGGCCTACAATTAAAACCATGTGTTTAGTGTTTTTTTTCATCACTTTACGATGTCATAATAAAGTGTTTCAAATAAAACCATGTGTCTAGTGTCTTAATTCATCACTTTATGTCTTTTATTTAACTAAAGAACATGAAAATATTGTAAGATTCCTATACGACAAAGGTATAACTTGGGAATTCCCTTCATGCCCTATTCTAAACAACAGAGCTGTGGTGTTGTCTGGGCCTGTTGAGACAAACTAAACTCATGTGCACTGGGCTAGCCAATCAATTAGCGTTCGTGTACATGAAACAGCAAAACCATGTGCACTGCACTGGGCGAGCCAACCAATTAGCATTCGTGTACGAAACTATGCCTACTCAGCTTCTTGTAGAAAATTAGACCAGACAAGTTTTTCCATGGTTTGCCACACGAAGCTAGGCAGGAAAGCAATTATTTTGAGCACCATCGGTAGTTGTTCATCTCACTCAGTTCACGTGGTTTTAGATTATAACAACTGGGTATTAGACTCAATCAACGTTGCTGTTTAATGAAAATACGTTGCATTTTATGGTTTGTTTATTGTTATAGTTTATTGTTATAGTCTTTTTACTTATGGTTGCTCTGAAAAGGGCCGTTTGTTTTGAATATTTTCGGGGTTTTTGATGATGTCATTGTCGATACGAGGCGTACGTAAAACCGAGGGTTCGTATAACCGGGGTACGTAAAAACGAGGTTCTACTATAGATTATAAATGATGCTTCTCCCAAGTTTTACACACAAACATTTCCATGCACAATAATAAAAGGTAATTTTAAACTCACTACAACCGTCCCCCAGTAAAAATGACCTACCTCTTCCATTTCCTCTTCATCATAAAATTCTTCATCATCTTCTACAGCTTCTCCTTCTTTCTCTTCTTTTTCTTCTTCATCTTCCTTTCCAGATCCTTCCTCCTCCCTCTTTTCCAATTCCTAAAAATAACAGCAGGTATATTAGCTGGTTTTTAGGATTCTCTTTTGCTACAAAGGTGAGTACTAAAATGTACTATATAAAATACAGTTACAGCAGGTTCTGCTCCTGATATTACTGTCTCTTGGACTTTTGAGGATATGAGTCATTATGATCTTCCTTCCATCTCAGTGAAAGCACAGTTCCGTTTTAACTAGTAACGATGGAAGTCGCCATCGTCTTTATAAAATGCCCCGCCGCATTTGGTTGTCTCATGGAAGTGCGTCCCCACGTAAGATATTCTAATGCATTAGTTTCTGAAAATAGTAACATTAATCCAACTATTGCCTATATTGAACACTGATAAACATATAATCTGTGCTAGGGACTACTTGGCAACTAAAAGTGACAACCGAACACAGCAGCTGTCCTCTCATAGCTGCGTACAGGGGTGTATTGTTTGTTTACGCTCACAACAATCATACTTTGCTCTCTTTAGTTTCTATACTCTTTGATTTATGGCTTAACAGAAAAACAGTCAAAAAATCACTTACCTTTAGTTTATTTTCAATTTCTTTTGTCTTTTCTTTATCTTGAATGGTTTTCTTAACAGCTGGTCTTATGCTCCCTGTAAAAAAAAGTAATTTCTCTGCAATAATATACTATAATATATTTCCTTTTGATTTTGGTCATACACAAGAAAAGTAGCACTCAAATGTAAATAGAGTTTGGATTTTATTAACTCTACATGCTGATGATATAATGAATTAAATGCAAATATAACATATCAAATATTTTAAGGGTATTTTTTATTTGAATGTAGCAGTGACTATGTTGACCGCAGGTCGGGCCTCAAAAACTTCTAACAACCACCAAGGAAGATCCAGGAATTCCAATTAGAGGAGGCACAGGGAGTGAAGTGTACAAATGAAGTGTCCAGAACACCTCTCAAACATACATATATATTTGAATGTAAATTCCACCCCCACCATTTTATTTTCATTTTAAAAAAAATTAGGTGGGGGAGGGGGAGGTGCTGGCACTTTCTTGAATCTGCCTTTAATCTACTGCACCTCCCTTCCTTTGAAAAAAAAAAGGACCCCCAACATGGCTAGTAGACTTCGTCTCTGCAATATAGTGTCTCGCTCCCCCACCCCCGAATCCCAATCGTCAGTAAGTAAAATGTAATGTACTGCAGTTGGCACTTTATACTGTAAAGTTTCAAAGCACCAGAGGCCTAGACTACCTCGTACAGTAACTTGCTTCTTCCCTAAGGGTTTCTTCGAGTCTGAGCTACCCGGTAAGCTGGTACCAGCTACTCGTCTGCAGACTGGATTAACCCCCTACTTGTCTGGGTTCTTTGAACTGTACATAAGTCAATCGTGTACCCTGGGCCTACAGTTTATAGTCCTTATATCCAAGAGGACTTGTTCCACCACATTCAACTCACCGACAACAATAACAAACACTGCTCCATGTCTGCTATTTATAATAAAACATTACTCACTACCGAAATTAAGACTTATAAAATTACCTGAATATTAACTTTCAACATAAAATTACAAAAAGCAAATATATTCCATACCAATTTACAAATGAATTAGATAATAATGTTCCTATATTCCTATAGTAGGAAAATTATCTGTTTTGTTGAACAAATTAGTTACCTTCAACTAAACAGAGAATTTTCCTACTATACATATGGAACCAGATGAAATATATATATTCTTACAATTGTTTTAATCTTGTGTCTTTGGATTTTGATAACTTTTATTTTAAAATGGAATATGAGGTTTTTTCAAGATTTTCTCTCAGCAAATCAAAAAAATTAAGACAAGAAGTAAGCTCTGTTGGCATTTACGTTTTTTCTTTCTGACTCCTACTTGAAGTTCTTTTGGAAGTCTTGACCAATCAGGTGACCATTGTGTGTTATCTGAGTTTAATCCACTGGCCTGGTATTTGTCAGAGTATCTGTCAATATCTGTTGAAGAAGCATACAGTTATTCTTTTATGAATTTAATAGTAAAATCATTTTTTTATTAAAAAAAATAAAAAGAATGTGACACAAAAAACCCAGGTCACAGCTTAAAGGCACATGCAGGGTGGCAACAACACAGAGACAAGAAAAACAGGATGAAAATTTAAAAGAGGTAAATCACAATAATAATAATAACAACAATAATAACAACAACAATAACAATAATTCAAGATTCAGGATTTGTTTTATTTTCCAAAATACAGAAATTCTGCTGAGTGTAAACATTTCAATACATACTGTACACAAAAATATATACAAACATCCAAGGTATGACAAGAAAAGCAAAAAGTAACCAAATAATTAAATGAACCTAAATGTATACATAGGCCTACTGATGATAGCTTGATTAAGATCTGGGTTAGATTGCCTAGGAAAGGCAGGTGAATCCATTTTACGTAGATGCTTAAACAAAGTAAAGAAACACTTAGTTAAAGAGGTAAACTCATAACATTATGGCAGTACAAAAATTTCTCTCATTTTATATCTACTAAAGATCAAACCCCTAAGGAATATAGGAGCTCTGTTGTTTATCATTTTAAATGTCCAGGTTGTAATAGTGATTATATTGGTAAGACAGATTGATGCTTAATAACTAGACTTAAAGAACATTCTTCACAATCTGATAGTGTCTATAAATGATCATATACAAAATTGTGAGGCATTCCAATATGTTTTAGGTTTACAAGGTATACTTGAAAATGATAATGTAGCCTGTAATGTATGTAATAAATTAGGTTTAATATTTTCTAATACTAACATTATTGACAGTTCGCAAAATTGGCCTATACTACTGTTTAAAAAAGCGTTTGCTATATGTAGGCTAAACCCATTGCTTAACAATAAGCTGAAGGCTTCAAAGGAGCTTTCGTTATTTTTGTAGGTAGCTTTGATCAGTAGGGTAAGAATGCTTTGATCTTTAGTTTATTCATAGCTATGTCACCTACTAGCGGTAAGATAGTGTAATACAAATTTCCAAGTATCCGGCCCGGCTCCCCCCACCCCCAAATCCTCCACTGACTATGTATGTAGAAATAGACAAATGGTCCTTGACGTTGTTAGGCTACTTTAATGCAATGCACGTTTTTTTCGTAGTGACACTAAGACAGATTGTGTTACACTTCAACACTATTGTATATAATGTACACTGAAACCAGATGAAATTTTTTGAAGATATTGTATATATTTCCCTAATGATGATGATATTCTTGTTCCCTTTGTATTGTATTGTTTCAGGCATATAATACTAATAGATGACTTTTATAAACAATAGACTTCGGCAAGTTCAACTGTATAAAACAAGGGAACAGTGTTCCCTGGTAAAACCATGGTCGACTAACTCCCCTCTGTACATGTGTGTGCTGCATCGTCGTAGTCTCCCTAAAAAACGAAAACAGCTCTTGGTGTAGTACACGAATAGCATGTTGGCGTTGCCGTCACGCTCCATTATTTTGTAGTAGTCTGGCCGCGTAGTCAAAACGAAAATGCCTATTATATCTATAAGGCAAAAAAAATGATATGATAGGAGATAATAAGGCAAGCACCTTTGCTACACTCAACTTACCTTTCTTTTTGTTTTGTGGTTTGATAAAAAATGGTGAATCTTTGGATGACGCTCTGAATTCCTGCTTTAAGGCCAACATATACTCCCTTGCCTCACCAGCCAAAAGTGGAAGAGCTTTATATTCCAGTGGCTTCAGGGAAAAATACAGTAAAAGGAAAGATAAATATATTTTGCTTTAATACAAAAATTGACAGTAAACAAATCTTACAAAATTTAGCCTCAAATCAATAATTATCTTATATAAAATTTTATACACAAAGTAACAATTTGGAAGAGGATTTAAAGATAACAAACATTTTCATAAGGACTACTTCATTATCAAACCCTGTTTCATTATTGCACAATACTTACAGGAAACAGTGGCGGAGGTTGCAGAACAGCTGTTGGTAAGGAGTCTCCTCCTCGGCCAAGACCCAATACTTCTGCCGTAAAGGACAAGGCTGATCCCCTTCCTCTTCCTCGGCCACGGCCTCCCATGGCTGTGTAAAATCTGTTTGCCACTTACCTATTAAAAAAATATAATTAATAATAAACCTTTTAACTTTTTACTTTGTCTAACCTTTATAAAGGCCTGTCTGCTGATTTTTTTTTACATGATCAATTCAATGTCTTTATTCATCATATGACATATAATTAATAATAATAATAAAAATTGTCTTAATGATACAAAATACTGATTATACAATGATAGCAAAACCATTAAAACATTATTGCATATGTATGTAATTTAACTACGATGGTATTTTAAACAAAAAATAATAATAATATTTCTTTATTTGTCCTCATATATGTATGCCTACACACTGGGAATTCGGACTGGGTCCTCGGGAACCTCGGCTGCCATAGCTCGGCGCCAACTACCCCACTTACTCTACAACATCAAACAGATACAGACTGACACATACATGGTCCCTAACTAACCTAAAGTTTTTATTCAGCTTTAGGAACTAGGGCCAAGGATATGGCAAACAATAAGCTTAATCACTCCTCCTCAAAGTTTTCCCGTCACAAGTCAAACACACATACAACACTCTACATAAAAACTAAGTCTTACTATGAGGCTTAGGGAGTGGAGTTGCTTTGGTAATGAGAAAAAAATTGTGACAGGAGTTGAAGAATCCAGGACACCCTGGGATTGGAAAGCAAACATCTTCACTCCACTCGGTTATGTCAGAAGCACAATACAAACTGGGACACCTGACGTCCACACAAAATACTCTGATGATCACCCTCTTTTCTTTCCAACCAACCCAACAGGGCCGTGCCCTGTTTTTAAGCAGACACTCGATATTAAAAAAAAAAAGAACAGTCAGTAGCTTAAGATAGTATTAAAATGTGCAAATCGATTAAAACGCCCACAAGCTACCCCTGAACAGAACAGTTTGCAAATTTGTCGCGAATTTTAAACTGTGCAGCATTCTCCTTGCACACTCTTGCAGTTTTCAAATAAACTGTGCAAAGAAATTCTTGAACAGTTTGCAGATTGTGGAAGGAAACGTGTAGTTTGCAAACCGTGCAAGGATTTGGTTGTACAATTTCCAAATTGTGCAAACGGGTCAAACTATGCACGACATAGGCCTAGACCTACTGCATCATAGAGAGAGTAGCATAGGGCCTACCTATCTATTCTATACTGTAGTATAGGCCTAGCCTAGCCTGATAGAGGAGAGCTCCTCCGCGCTCTCTGGCCTATCAGTAGCCCCTTAGCATAGCACATTATTTCTAAATAAAATTAAATGAGCTTCCAGTCGCCATAATTTGGCATATTAACACTTCTTTAAAGTTTGGAAACAGACAGTGAAAACCATCAAATTTAGGGACAAACGTTCATCACCGTGTTACAGAGAGCACGAAGTATAGGAAACTTGCATGGTTAAAAAGAAGGGCGCCGCCTACGTTGGGCACGACTTCCGCCTAGAGGAGAGCTCCTCCGCGCTCTCTGGCCTATCAGTAGCCCCTTAGCATAGCACATTATTTCTAAATAAAATTAAATGAGCTTCCAGTCGCCATAATTTGGCATATTAACACTTCTTTAAAGTTTGGAAACAGACAGTGAAAACCATCAAATTTAGGGACAAACGTTCATCACCGTGTTACAGAGAGACTTACCGGCGTATAATAACCATAGAGCTATTAAACAACTTGAGTGCTAACAAGATGGCGAAGAAATGCAGAGTTGTGTATGTGTACCATCCAAGATGGCCGCCGAAGGAAAGCGCCACCTTCAGCCTTAGAATACTATTATTACCATAAAATAAGCCCTCTGACTGACTATTATTTCATTAATGATAATTAGTATTGATATTAACAAATTATTAAACTATCGTAGCCAAAAAGAGGCCAAGTAGAGCATCTTATTCAAAAATTTAAAAAAAATTAAAATTAAAATAAAATCGTGTACATTACACCCATACACCGCAACGCTCGAGTTTCAAACATACGGGTAACTAGCTGTACTATACTTTCTGTGTAAATCATAGAGGTATAATAAGAATACTAGAGCGCTAACCGCAATGTATTCGATGTTCGAAATACGCAGAACTGTGTGTGTGTACCATCCAAGATGGCTACCATAGATTTAGCCAATCAAATTTCGCTAAGCGCCATCGTTTGCAAATGCGCCCTCAATTTACTCAGAAAGTTCAGTGCAGCTAGTTACCTGTATGTTTGAAACTCGAGCGTTGCGGTGTTTGCGTGTAATGTATACGATTTTAATTTTCATTCCTTGGTACTTTATTTTTGAATAAGATGCTTCACTTGGCCTCGTTTTGGCTACAATAGTTTAATAACTTGTTATTACCATTACTCATTATCATTAATGA
>NW_022725562.1:70376-74453 GCF_011630105.1 Anneissia japonica
TAGTCAGTCAGAGGGCTTATTAATATGTAATAATATGTATACTAAGCCTGAAGGTGGCGCTTTACTACGACGGCCATCTTGGATGGTACACATACATAACTCTGCATTGCTGCGCCATCTTGTCAGCACTCTAGTTGTTTAATAGCTCTATGGTGTAAATTAAGGGCGCCATTAAAATGATAGTGCTTAGGCGAAATTTGATTGGCTGAATCTATTGCAGCCATCTTGGACGGTACACACACAGCTCTGCGTATTTCCAACATCGAATACATTGCAGTCAGCGCTCTAGTATTCTTATATATCCCTATGATAATAACACAAAATTAAAATCAATCACGTCCAGGGTTGCCAGATAGTCGACATTCTTCTTCACAGCCAAACCCAAACCCAGAGGTGACGGAACTAGAGGGTTATGGAGAGTAATGTGTGACCGGAAATGGTCTGCAGTCAGTTGGTTGTTACCATGCGCCAGTGATGTTGGAGTATATAGTACAGCAATATTAAACTAGGCCGTAGGCCCTGTCTCTTATACACATCTAGATGTGTATAAGAGACAGGTATTCTTCAAACAAATTTCTGAAATCTATTGGATCCTCCATCCCACGTGGCATGTGCAGTTCTAGAGCACATGTTGATGCTGTGGGATAGGCTCTAGCATCCGGATTTGGTGTAAAAAATTCGACATCGATGCTGTCTTCAATCCCATTGGTGGGATGACATCAGCTCCACTGATGAATGCCAGGATGTCATTAAGGGAAGTTTTTGTCTTGCCATCTAAAATGAAGATAACATTTGTTTAATTTTGCATTAATAACAATTCACAGCATTTACTTAAACTACCTCCACCAACAGTGCTGGGCAGAGGCATCTTGAAAAAATGCATGACCTGGCGACAGGTGGAGGGAGGCAACAATGTAATAAAAATGATCAAAACAGTTTGAATTTTCATCAATTTTTTAAATTATTTAACAGTGTTTAAACTTTCTAAAATATTCAATGTCCACTTCCTTCATGTACAACCCAAATTGCTTCCAAGGTCAGCTAACACACTTACCCTCTCAAATGGTCTGATAAGCCTAATAGCCCTATGTGATTTATTGTTTATACTGAGGCTACGGTCACACTAGAGTTTCAAGCCTGGCTTGACTCACCGCGGGTAAGATTTTCGTAATGTGACCGCATCTGCACCGACTCGCGCCTGATGTGACCTCGATCTCAATCTACCTATCTCAATCCCGGCTCAGCACCCATATTGACCCTGGATTGACCCTGGATTGACCCTGGCGTGACCGAGATTGACATTTCCTCTTCGGCTGTCGACCAATCACAGTCGATGACGCCGTTGCGTTTAGAAGTTCTTGAATAAAAAACCCGCGAGTTCTTCATGTGTGTTCAATCAAGACGCAATCATTACTTTTCATAAAAGTTAATTCAAATTTTAATTAATAATAATGCGATTGATTTGGAGCGACCAGGAAACTGCTGACCTGGTAGATTTATAGAAAATAAAAAAACAAACAACATAACGGGAATTTTTGGCGTGCTTGCTGACAGATTAGCCAGTCTCGGACATGAGAAGAGAACGACGGCCCAAATTCAAACAAAAGTGAAGGCATTGCGAGCCCAATACAAGCTGAAAAAAGATCAGTTGAAGAAGTGTGGTTCGGGCACCTCTGATGTAAAATCTTTGATTGCGATCCACCCAATCACACCCGCGTACATCGAATCCCGTGAAACAGAGTTGGTCAAACTCTCCCTTACTTGCTCTGCTGTTTCGACTTTCATAATTTAGAGGTCAATCCAACTAGTGTGACCGACCCAGAATTTCGAGCCTGGCTTGAAATCTCACCCGCGGTGAGTCAAGCCAGACTTGAGACGCTAGTGTGACCGTAGCCTTAAGTGTAAACCAATTAGGTTAAGTTTATGGAGCTGCTGACAACTCCCTGGGGACCATCTGACAGGTTCCACTATGGACCATTTCTGTAACAGGAACTTTTGCCTCATACATGTAGTTTTATTCTACTGTATTTATTAAGGGCAACCCATATTATGTATTTAATATATTTCAGATTGTGTAAATTTCATTGGATAAAATTAAATTCTTACTTCTTGTTCCATTGGTACAGTCAACGTTGATGGTGGACTTGGTCTAAATAAAATATATGTTCATAATCCATGAAAAGTATATTATTACTAACTAGATATAACTATAAATACTTTGTTTTTATTTATTTATTTTATTATTTAAATCTTTTGACTGTAAACATTCAACTTTAATATATAGCAGAATTAAACAGACTTTTTCATCACTATAAATTCAATACAACAGTCCCTGTCTCTTATACACATCTAGATGTGTATAAGAGACAGGCTGTCTCTTATACACATCTCAATTGTACAGTCTAGAAAAATATAAATTCCAACTAATTAAAAAGTGAAATAATGCCTATGAATCCACTCATCATTGAAAGGCTGTAATGTTTCTTTACATTAAATTGAAGTAGCTGACTTTAAAATCACCTTTAAATATTATCAACAGTTATAACAATTAACTAAAAGCTCACCTGCTACAGCTTTTGATGTGTTTCTTCAAGATATTGAATGGGAATTCTTTTTGACACTTTGAAAACTTTTGCATTAGCCCTGAGTCCACGTCTACACCACTCTAAAAAAAAAATTATAATGTAAAAAATTAGTTTGTACGTAATTATTATCACTAGACGAAACTTAAAGATGGGTATGACATCATATTAAATTTACAAATAACTATAAAAATATACTCTATACAACTAAGTAAAAAAAAAAAAAAAAAAAAAAAAAAGTAACATGTAATAATATAATAATATGTTACTAGGATAAACCATGGAGGAAGAATAATAACCAATTAGCCATATTAGTCTTAAAGTAATTGTGATAAATTAGATTTACTGTACAGTATATCTCTTTCTGAAATGTTTTTTTTTTTAACTGTGCAAATTATTTCAATGGAAAGCATAGTGGTAAAAAATGATTAAGTTTAAATTTATAAAAGATTTCTCAAATTTAAAAAAGAATCAACATTTAACACATCATTCAATAAATACAGTACTACTTACATCCACTGGGTCCAAATTTAAGCTGTTTTGTATAGGCCGTATATAAATACGGCCTTGGCCCAGCCTGTCCTTTATGTTTTGTGGAGTATACTTCCCCCTTATGGTAACCAACTTCCTCTCACTTCCAATTCATGTTAACAACTCAAAACCTCCAGCGTCTTGAAGGTTAGGGAAGTAGGTATATAGTACTTGACAGAACTGCTCCGGACTTGTATTGAAATCTGGTATAAAAACCGTTTTCTCACCTAGCCCGACATCAATTAATAGCTGCTTTTCTTCTGACCTAGGGGTTGTATCAGCATCAGGTTTGGATAAGCAAACCATTTTCCTAGTCCAACTTTGGGTTTTGGACTTTCCCTTTTTTTTGGGGTATGGACTTTGTTTTGCAGGCATGAACCTGTGAAACACACAAGCTGTAAAACAAAATAAAGTATTCTGTTAACAATCTCCTCACAGTGTTGATAAAGTACTCCATACACCATTCCAGTTCCAACACTGATATATTAATTTTGCTATTTATGTTATTGTATAAAAACAACATTTAAAAGTGTTATTGTGGGGTCAGGGCAGTATTTGCAGATGGGATTCTTGAAAGTGATATTAGGAGTTTGAGACTCAGACTGCAGACCATACCATGAAGTAGCACGTAAAAGAGGGAAGAAATAGCAGTTTCTGCACTGCCATGGTTGGGAAATAATTATCAAACCAAACATTATTATTATTATCATTTACCATCATTATAGTTGTTATCATCCTTATAATTTATACCGTAGTCAATAATGAAGTTCCAACAAATTTATTGTGAAATGCTAAAGAGTTATGGCCGGGTTTTTGGCAGTACAGTATTGTAATACTCTTAAAAATCTCAATAGTTCATACACTTATTCTCAGCACTTTCAGGCATCACCTTTAGTGGTTTACGCTTACAAGAGAACAGAAAAAAAATTAAAGTGGAGGATTTTTTACTGGGGAAGTGGTACTG
>NW_022725562.1:74953-77110 GCF_011630105.1 Anneissia japonica
TGAATATATAATTGTATAGAAAAAGTAACTATCAATTTATACTTATTTTTTCTTAAATAAATTAGTCCTTGTATTCATTTTTCTTATTTATTTTCTTATTTGTTTCTATTTATCAAAATGAATTTATTATATTTACATTTATCTAATTATTTATCTATATTTGTCTATTTACTTGTTAAATTTATTTTTATGTGTACTTATTTATACTATTTTGGAAAAAAACAATTCTTGCAAAATCTCAAATTTAAGACTCACTGACACTAGGCCTAAAAGCAATGTGTGAATACTGATTAGGGCCTAAACACATACCAGAACTATTTTATTCTTGTTATATTTCTGTTACTTTATAGCTCTTTAATTATAACTTTTATTATTTTGATTGTTAGTCAATTACTTCAATTTTTTATATTAAAACAGGCAAGGGCCCCCTAGCCTAGGCCTTCTACTACCTAGGCCTACCGAATTTGTATTACTTTTATTTATTTATTTATATTTATTTATTTAGGGGCTTTACATTATTTTATTTTTATAAATTGGGAAGCCTGCAAATATTTAATGTGCATCCATTAGACCCTCCTAGCCTATGATATTATTTAGCCTGCCTACCCTCCTAGACTAGGAGGAATCTAGATCTAGTCTAGCTAGGCCTTGCCTAGGCTGTACGTAGCCTAAACTGGGAGGACAAGAAAATTATCCCCTCCCCCCGCCACACACACTGCTTCATATCTAATTTAGTAATAGAAAAGACAATGATATTAATATATAGGATAGGCCTAGGGCAGGGCAGGGCCAAGCCTAGCTAGGCCTAGGCCTAGGCATCATAGGCATGCCTACTACTAGCTACTATGCCTAGGGCCAGGTACTTAGGCATAGGGCTAGGGCCTAGCTAGGCATAAAAGTTTACCTTTTCTCTTTCAAAATACGGAAGAAGGTGAATCAAGTCTACTTTTTTCAAGGCATCTTCAATACTAATAGACTTGGCCATTGTCTTTCCTCGCTTGTCAACGATCGACGGCACGAAGAAAGAGAGAGTTCCACTAGGCTCGTTCCCACAGCCGTTGATTTTTTTTTTCCACTTGACCCGATGTCAAAGGTCATAAAGCACCGAATGATAAAAGAACCGTACGTAATGATGAAAGAGCCGAAAGCTAAAACTAAAAAGCACCAAATGATAAAAGATCCGTAAGTGCGGCAAAAGCACCGAACGTAATGATAAAAGCACCGAACGTAATGTTTTAAAGCACCGAATGTAATGTTAATAAAAGCACCGAACGTAATGTAAAAAGCACCGAACGTCATGTAAAAGCACCGAACGTAATGTTCAAAGCACCGAACGTAATGTAAAAAGCACCGAACGTAATGTAAAAAGCACCGAACGTCATGTAAAAGCACCGAACGTAATGTTCAAAGCACCGAACGTAATGTAAAAAGCACCGAACGTAATGTAAAAAGCACCGAACGTAATGTAAAAGCACCGAACGTAATGTTAAAAGGGCCGAATAGAAAATGCGCCGAACGGAAAAGAGCCACCAAAGGCAGTAACGGCGTTCCATAACATTCTTCTTCACAGCCAAACCCAAACCAAGGCAATTCAACAGAATTCTGTTGAATTACTTTGGCCAAACACACGCCATCTCACGGCCAAATTCAGGCAAACTTTTTTTTCGATAGAGGCCAAAATTCGGACAGATTTTAATCCGATTAGGTACAACAGTGAGTAAATTCATTTAAAATTAAAAAAAATTACACGAAAATCAACTGTCATTTGTTTGAATTTGAAGAAATTAAAATGATATACACAGAAAAATCTTTGACTTTTTTTTGTTTTTATAATTAATCAACATAATTAAAAGGCCAGAATATTAAATAGGCCTATGTTTTATAATTAGTTGCTGGCATGTAGGCCTATTTAAAATCACAATATTAAGATCGATCTAAATTTGATTTAAATGTATTAAATAACGTAAATTGTATTCGATCTATAGAAATAATTTTAATGGCCTGTTATCGAATCTTCTATGACAAATCCGTGGCTCTCTTTAATTAGAAAGTTACATTAGTAAGGTAACCAGTGGCGGCGCCAACGGTGGGGGGGGGCCTTAAGCCCCCCCGTCGGTTTGGTCAAGCCCTCCCCCATCGGTTTGTTCAAGCCCTCCC
>NW_022725562.1:77651-123189 GCF_011630105.1 Anneissia japonica
CGAGTCTCACTGCTGATTAATTATTCAATAGTTATCTGACGTCATTTTAGGCTTCCTACATTCTGATTGGCTAAAAGAAACATATATTTGCTTATGTGTACTGCAGAAAAAAAATACGCTCCCCGGACGCGATGTGAACGCACAACCGGAAATCGTAACCGGGCCCGGATTCCGGTCCGGAATCCGGGCTTGATGTGAACGTAGCTTTACTGCTAATCTTTTAAATAATAAACTCTCTTACGTTATTTATATATAATGATGTGTTACACTTTCCTTATTTATATATAATGAAACCAGTAACCTTATTATATAAAAATGATGTTGGTTACCCTTTCATTATTTATATATAATGAAATCAGTACACTAATTATATATAAATAATGAAAATGTTAACGCAATTATTTACATATAATCTTTTAGACGTAAATGCATTATATATAAATAAAGAGTGATATATTCAATTATGTGTTAAATAATGAATTATATATAAATAATTGTGTTAAATAATACATTTACACTTGGAGCCTCATAATAATGGCAACCCTGTATGGTACACGCTTTGGCAAGAGAGGGCAGTCAGCAGCGAAGAACGATGACCTTCGTGCGCCTTTTAGTCCGTCTGAGCATGGTCTGAGTCACCGGTAGCGCATGTTTTCACGTCCTTTAACTTTACTAGCACATTGATGTAGCTTTATAGAGAAATCCACCACATGGCGATTCTTCAGCTGATTACAATTTCAAAGGATATCACTTTCGTAAATAGCAACACCCAACGGTGCATCCAAATGTAAGAAAAATAAACATAAACTAAAAGTCAATTAAAATAAAATGTATATACAAAGTAAAACTTATTGGTTATATAAACAAAAAACGAAAGAAAGAAAAAGGATGAAAGTCAATCGATCAATATGGCATAGGTATTAACAGCTAATTAATATACAGCTTAGAACTGTAGAATTGATCATATAGCTTCTTATTTATGAACAAATTAAAAGGGAAAACAAAAACTAATTAAAGAATAACAGGTGGTAATAATAATGTGACCATGGGATTTATATATTTCGGATCTTAATTTCCATGTGCGCCTGCACCTTCGAGAAATACTTTACAGTAATCATCAAATATTTCTGCTAATTTATGATTACTAATTTGGTCATAAAGATTTATTGAGAAATAAATTATGTTTATAATCTTAAGATCTAGTTGGTTAAGATTCCCAAAATTCACCTAATCCCAATTTAACAAGATCATTTTGTAAATCTTTAAAAACCTTTTCTCTAAATGGCTGGATTTTATCACAAATAAATAAAAAATGGTAGGTTGTTTCTTTAAAATTACGGGAGCATAATTTACGAAACCATCATTTTTTACAGACCATCTCTGCTTTTACCCTCTAAATTTAGAGAGTTCGTTCGGTGTTTTGAATTTAAGTGGAATTCCTTTGTCTGGCCGAGGATTGTAATATAATAAATTATATATAACGAGCTTTTGAGCGGTAAGAGTTACCCTCTTAAAATATAATCACTGTCTTATCTTTATAATAATCAGTGACAATTATACCAATACCTTCAGAGGCTTCGAGCGGAGTAGCCTATGGGGTGGAATAAAAGTACAGGAAGAACTTCAGAACCCAACGGAGCATCCACCAAGCATGAGGAATGGTCATCTGCTGATACTAACTTTTTAAAACTTATTGGCCTCAATTTTAGGTTTTGTAGCTCAGCACACGAGTCACTCATTTAGATCTGATAGAAAACCCCTTTAAATCGAAGTTCTTTGCGACCACACTTAGGGTGGGTGGGTTGTGGTGTGGGATTATTGAGTGGTCGTTTCACGTGGGTCAATTTACAAATGCCCAATCATTATTATTTAAATATATGTTCTTTGAGATTATTATTTTTTCCATTTTTAAATGTCAGTTAATAAAAAATCACTTAAATGGTCCAATTTGTTCTTTTTCTATATTTGAAAGTGAGCCTGAGTTGGCCATTGGTAGGCCTATCCATAAAAAATTACATTTTCTTCAAATTTATATATATATATATATATATATATATATAATGTAGGTCTAATTGATATGCGTTTATTATTAGATTTTACTTTTTGTTTTGTCGGGGTCAAATTGAGACAAGCTTCGCTTCTATTTTTGATCTTAATTAATTAATTTTAATGTTGTCCACTTTATTTATCATTTGATGTATTTGATTAATTAATTGAATAAATGTTAATTGAATTGAATTGAATTTTGGCCTATGTAAAATGGATTTGTAAAAACAGAAGGACCAAAAAAAAAAACAGATCATTATCTACAGAAGTAATTATTAAAAACAATATGTAATAATACAT
This sequence comes from Anneissia japonica, assembly GCF_011630105.1. NCBI lineage: Eukaryota > Metazoa > Echinodermata > Crinoidea > Comatulida > Comatulidae > Anneissia > Anneissia japonica. Next base: position 79,998 of record NW_022725562.1, read on the forward strand.
ACAGGCGGCATACATATTTAATTAATTACAGAGAACACTCGTTTTTGTGAGTTTTGCCCTGGTTTCACCAGAAGTTGTGAACACACATGCGCAGAATATACACAGCCTAAGCTAGATGGTCATGTTGTAGATGTCGCTGCAGGTAGATTTAGCGATACCAAGGATTTATACTTTTTAGCGTACGTCGGGAGACGCTGTTGTCTTCATAAATAAAACCAAACCCTGCTTAACCACGATGTTATTGCGCCTAATTTCGAACCGACCGTGCCGTTTCTTATAAATTAGATATTTGTTGAAGACATATCTAATGTAAGTAGTAAGCATGACGTTGTATTAAAAACCTATTCACCATATTTTCTGTCGTTCCCCAAAGTCCTAGGCCTAGGGCCTGGCTAGGCCACACTAGCCTAGGCCCTAGGCCTAGACTAGTAGGGATGGAATAGCCTAAAAGATGGTCTTAGTCCTTCTTAGTCTTACTCTTAGTAGAAGGTCCAAACCGCCATAAGTCAGCTATTTTAGGACTGTGATTTTGTCGGTATGTAATACTAATACTAGTCAAGACAAGTATGCCTATTTACAATTTATATGCACATACTTAAACTTGTGCTAAAAGAAGTGGGTCCCAACCAAATCATCAACTTCTGCTATACAGTAGTGAATGGTTCACGCTCGACATGGTTCATTATTGTTTACATTCAAATAAATAGAAAAGACTGAAAAGACAGTGCTGTGGCCCGGTTGGTAAGGTATCTGCAAAGACATTTTATTTCATTTATTTATTTGAACATACAAATACATAATGAATATGGTCAGGGGAAAAAATGAAAATATATCCTGTGTGACCTCTTCTAATATGAATTAATAATATTAATTTATCCACAATTGCTATTTAGTATGGCGCAACCAATCGAATCCTAGACATTTGCCTCTTCTGGCCAAAACTTAAAAAACTTGTCATTCTGGAACTACACCAACCCAATGCACATTTAAGGCAGTTTTTAAAATGAATATTCACCTCTGGTTTCCAATTGATGCTGGCCATGAGGTATAATAAGGTCAACCTTATCCTCATTAAACGTTTACAATGCCTACGTACACTGTAAACTCTGCAATAAACCCATACCGTTCTTGTCGGTCTTTGGCGACAACCTCTCAAACTTGCAAAATTTCATCCTTCTCAATTTTTCATGTTGTAGATGAACCCACGTAGGCCAAGCCCCCTCTTTTAAGAATTGGAAATTTCTAGTCGGTGTAATTTCCTTTTGAATGAAATTTCTATTTTTCTATTTTTACTTAAATCTTTTTATTTGTTATTTTTATATTTTCAATAATTTTAATAATTTTTTTCACTATTAGACAATTTATTTGTCTTTTTCCCTTGTCTGTCTTGTCTTCTTTTTCCTCTTAGTCTTTCTTCTTTTGTAATCTGTTTGGTCTCCAGTCACGCTAGCCAGACCACTTGCAGTTCTATGCCCTACTGTTGTTCTATACTGTTAGCCACATGGCATCCATGATGCCTGTTGTGTTAGAGTGAATTGTGCGTGATTATATACAGATATTTGCATTATGACTGTTAATCATAGGTAAAATTTTCTGCTTTCTATAGATGAATTAATATATAATTTCTTGTATGCAATTTTGGTCTCTTTTTTTCTAACCAATTTTTAAATTTTACATGGCCTTATTTATTTTTGAGCAATGTTGCGCAGGCTGGATTAAAATCTTGGCGGGCCCCATGTTGAATACATGGGGCCTATCTCGGATATTTAACATTCTGGTGGCCAGGACCAATTTGTTGGGAACAGCAACAGACAAAACTCTGTGCTACTATTGAATTATTCCATTTTTGCAAATGTTATCCAATTGATGATATTTTTTGTCATCAATGATGCATTGTTTTAGATAAATTAGGGAGTTTTGCAGTAGCGTATCTAAAGGGGATGTGACCCCTAAACATCTTACCACCCAGGTTTCCCATTGAAGTAGCCCTAGTTAATAATTACCTCATTATTATCACTGTATTATCATGGGGAATTAGTTAAATTCCTCCATGGTATTACTGTATCAATCTACGGTGTACAGTACAGTAGCACCTTAAGCATTACTGCAGTGGATTTGTGCGCTTTATAAATCGTATTATTATTATTATTACTAATTAGTGTAGTACTAGACCACCCCTCACTGGATCATGAGAAACTCGACCATGTTTCATTTGAAAAAGAAAGTACATTTGATTGGTGCCAATAAGGTTTGAGCGCAGTAATTGAATAACATAACACGACTGTATTGGATTGACCGGATTTCAATTATTGTTTATAAATAGATTTAAAGGAAATGTGATACATAGGGATTTCATAAAATAAATGAGCATTCAGTCTATACAGCTGTACTCAAGAGAAAATTTCAACAAATCATTTTACATTGAGCCGGTTACTTCCTTATATTGCCTGCACAGATTGCAGTTTGTATACTGGCGAGACAGAGGGACACTGAAGCATTCTGTACATAGTAGTTGTCAGACATTGAAGGAGAAAATTCCTGCTGTCTTTCAATTTTTTTTAATTGTATTAATACCTAAAACACTCAAGTTTGACTCTCATCATACAGCACTTTACAAGTCCACAATTTTTTTAAATTGTATTAATACCTAAAACACTCAAGTTTGACTCTCATCATACAGCACTTTACAAGTCCACCTACTACAGTATAGTCAGAGCCGGGGATAAAAATAATTTGTATACCTCCCTGGTCAGAGTAAAGTATGATGACCTTCCCAGTGGTCTCCGACATTAAGCGCATCTGTACAGTACTGTAGGCCTTTTTTCTAGACTTCTTTTTCAGAACCACTACTAATTTGAATGGTAAAATATTGAATTGCTTAAAAATATCATAGAACACAGATCCAAACACCTATGAATCCCAAATATAATTACTGTACCAGACAGTTAAATTTTTGTCTTTGTAAGTACTGTATATTCTACTATGTAGGAAGGGTATTAATTTTTCATTCGCCATGAAATGTTTTCATGCTCTAAATTTCAAGGAAATAGAGATGTTGTGTATTAAGTACAAAGGTTAAAATTTGTTTCATTGAAACACAGATAAAAACACCTATGAATCCGGAATATAATTACTGTACCAGACAGTTTACTTTTGTCTTTGTAAAGTATTAAAATATAGATGTATTAAGTACAAAGGTTAAAGTTTCTTTCTATTTTTAATTTTTTGCAGTTTTACGTTGACAGTAAAATGTTAAAATCCAAACAGAAAATTTAAAGCTGTTGAAAGTTGATTGAAGAGAAAAAATATTTTAGAAACACTGGATAAAAAACACTGGATAGAAAATGAAAGTATTGTGCTGCTGGTAACTTTGTCTTTTTCCATTAAAGCTGAAAAGTATCAAGCTGTATACAGTTAGTTACTCTACTGAGTTTTATTCACATTGCACAGTAGCCATTAAGGACAGGAAAACCACAAAGGGTTTTGTAAGAAGCTTACTAAAACTACTTAAAAACAATACAACAATGCTGTCTGTCTGCATTGCATACAGTAGTACAGTATGTAAGAATGAAGTAAGCCAACAGCATGTAAATACGTAGACTAGTATTATGCTAGTGATTTCCTTAGGATTATGTGATTGATTTTTTTTTTTTACCTTTTTTATTAGGGAATCAAAATGCCGATCAGTGCTGGAAATGCACAGAGGTGTCTCAGACTCTTGCGGGAATTCCAGGATGATTTAAAATCAGAGCCGATCTCAGTACAGGAGGACGTTAACCGGAGCGCACATGCCCTGGAACTGTTTCTTAATGGAATTGATTCAGGTGGTAGTCCAGAAAAAAATGACGACCTAAAATCTCCACATCGGAGGGACACGGAATTAATACAAGTTATAGTATTTACGAACCCTCCTCCATCTATGCAAGAATTGGGAATATCGTTAAAAGCAGATAGAAGCCTACAGAATTACACATTCTTGAAGAATAAACCACTTGTCGGAAATATTAAAATAAAAAGTGTGACACCAGAGAGTGTTGCCTCTTTCACCGGAAAACTGCAAACAAATGATGAAATTTTACAGATAAATGAAAAAATATTAGAAAGGTGTTCTCTTGAAAGAACCAAGTAAGTTCCTCCTGATCAGGTTGATATGTTTTATTGTTTTATTTACTAAATTTCTAGGTAGCATTGTAAAATGTCTACAGTAGGTAAAATACCTCAATAACTTGAGGATTGCAATGAGTGCTAATTGTACAGTAGGTACTATGTGAGTAGATTTACATCTTACATCCCTGACATTTAATTATTATTTTACAACTCATCTCAAGGTATTATAGGACAGATAATGATTTTGTATAAAAAACTAAAATTTAATACTTTGTCATTTAGGTATATTAAATTTTCTTTGCAGATTTTTATTGGAAAGTGCTCTTCGTTCTGGTAAACTTTGTCTTACAGTGCTTAGAAAAAGTAAGCGAAAGGCTCCACTGCCACCACAAGTGTCTGTTGAATCCAGTGACTTGGTAGAGAAAAGGGACATTCAAAATTGGATTGAGAAGAATGTTGTTGGCGGAAAAATTGTGATGGACTGGGGTCAGGATGAAAATTCTGACCAGAACAACAGTGAACATTTCCTATCACCATACGGAACTAGTTACGGAGGAATTGATAAAAATATGTTTGAACGTAATCAGGAAAAGCGCTTGTCCGGAACAAAGCGGAGACGAGATCTGCTGGGAAATGCGGAAGATATGGAGAATATGATGGAGCAGCAACTTTCGGATGTACCACCAACAAAAACTGTAAAGGTTGATGGAACATTACCACCACAATCACCTCACAAAATCTCTAGGAATGATTCAATATTATCTAATGCAGCGCAGCAAGCAAAGAAAAAGGTATGTTTCAGTTTCACTTTAGTTAGTCAACATTTATTGTAGGCTGTTAAATTTATAATAATAATACTTAAAATTTGTTGCATGGCACAGTGCACATCAAACTACCCTTAACTCAAAATTATGCTATGCCGACACTCTAGAATTTGCAACCTATCTCTCTCTTGTTTTTCTTTTTTTTTAGTATATATTCATATATCATAAATGACCATATAATAAAGTGAAGCCATTAGAAACCTTGGTAGTACTATGCTTGACATAGAATTAGCATTAATTCTAGGGATACTGTAGTGCAGTTGTTTTTAGTCTTCACAATTATAGTCCTAGTAAAGTTACAGTACTTTGAGGTTAGAATGCAACGATCTACGCATGTCAATACAATTTAAAGACAGGACATGCCATACATTATTATAAAATGATTCTATATGCATTCCATTCAATATTGTTTGCATTTAGTTTGATTAGAATACTGTATAAACACCATTGTCAAATTACCGAATAATTATTGATTTTGCCATACTGAATAGTCCTCTCACATGATAATTTTAATTTTACCTACTGTACTACAGTATACAATAATCTATAGATTAGTGTAGCTCTACCATGCTATTCCTGACTAGAAACATACAGCATGACCATGGATATATTAATATTATGTAGGTCCATATTCTGGCTGTTGAGTTCCTACAAAAATGTCGCCCTTTTTTATTTACACACAGAAAACCAATAACCAACACTTCCTTTTATTTAATAATAAAAATTTAATAATGATAATCTATAGTAATTTTAATAACATTGTTATTTATTATTTTGTAATATTCTGTAGTAATATAATTTATTTGCTTAATCAAATATCAGAGTTGAGTTGAAAGCTTGGTGGTAAGATCATTGCCATCTAATCCAAGGTCCTCGGTAGAAAGTCAGTCTCAAAGTTTTTTTTTTCCTCATGACTAATGTAATTTTTTTCAGTAAACTTGTTGTGTGCAGGTTAAAATTGTTTGTACAGTATGTTGCTTATGTTTAATATTGTTTAATATAATTGTTGAATATTGTCTGTTTCATTTGTTGTTGACTTTTTTTATCGAACAAATGATGCTTACAGTAATTAATGACATGTAAGGTTTTATTTAGTTCTGTGTCCCTGCCATTATTATTGCAACTAGCCATTACTAATTTTTTATTGAAATTTTAATAATTTATAGTAATAATAATGTGGTGGTGCCAGCGTCTGAAGTCGGGGGAGGGGGGAGGGTGGGGACAAGTGAGGGGAAAGGTACGATTTTAGGTGGGAGGAGGGAAGGGTTCCTGGCGAGAGCAAAGTGGGTGTTGTTGGGTGTCGATTTCGAAAGTGGTCCATGGGGTGGCGGGGAGCCCCGAAAAATATGACAATTTAGGGGTTCCAGAGGCTTATTTAATCGATTTTATATTACAACTAATACATAGAAAATCATATTTTTTTTTGCCCTGATGAATTGTGGTTTCTCTTCTTTTTTGTGGGGAAAACTGGGATAAAAGCCCCCCCCCTGCCCCTAGCACTGCCACTGGATAAAAAATACTGTAGGCCTGTGTTGTTATTGTAACCATAGGTAGTAGCGTACAGTACTATAGTATATACTGCGGTACTATAGTTTATGTTCAAGTTTCATATTTGTATCTTTCGGTTAGCTGCTTACCCTTTCGATGTACTGTACTTCATAAATATTCAGTCTGAGGTACTGTATACTGTACTGTTAGGTATCACTTGTTATCAACAAAATACTGTTTTACCTGTGAAAGTACAGTAACTGATTTGATTATAATTACAAATGCTATAATGAAGCAAAAAATGCAGTTTATTAAAGGACACTTAAAAGTCCATTGACTGCTGGTTTCATTTAATTTCATTTGTTTATTCCGGTAAAGTACAGAAGCAAAACATGAACTGAGGAAAAGCCACGTGCTTGCCTGGAAGAATCCATTAGCAAAAAATATCATTTTTAGGGGAAATCCTAACGAACATAATTTAAATCATTGTTAAATTATAAAGAGCCAGTTTGTGATTCCCAGTCAGAAATACTGTCTTTTAAATTCTGTGGAAAAAATTGAATTTGTTAATTTTAAAGAATAAAATAATGTGGGTTAAACCTTAAAATCTGATACAGACCTAAACAACAAAGTCTTTACTGATTTATATTCCTACAGCATGTAGTTCCTCTGGTATACAAGCCTAATCGCCTTGAACATGAAAATGGACTGATTTAGGGGTGGGGGTGGGCTTACAGTATACCCAGGGAATCCTCTGTTCAGGAAAAAAACTTTGTGTATTGGCCAATAAAAACTTTTAACACTAATGCTCAATTCAAAGCCAAACTTCACAAATGTTTTGTTGTGAAAGTCAGCTGAGCAACTCATTCAAATCATACCATGGGCTTTAGCCAGGGAAATTGCTGTACACGAAATAGGATGTAAAGTTACTAGACGCAGGGGTTAATCCAGTAGGGGGAAAGGGGGAGCATGTGTCCCCCCCATTTTCCACTGAATTTTTAAAATTTCAATGCAAATCAAGGTTATGTGCTACTCAATTACCTATTCTGAAACTGTTGTGTGTGTGCAAACCCAATAACAATATAATGTTACTAATACTTACTTAGCAGCCCTAGCATATAATGTGCTATATTATATTACAGGAAATTTAAAGCTAAGTTTGTGCTAACGGAAAACTTTGTCATCAGACCATGCTTTCCTTGAGGCCATTTGTGCGAATCATTTGTTGCTATCTGTAGTAGAGTGAATCAAAGGAATGTTATGATAGGATGACATGCTATGTCAGTACATGATGTCTTAACAAAATGGTTGCCTCAGGGCTCAATAATTAATGTAGGATAAAATACTGTAATTAAGCAATTAATTCTTCATTTGTTGGACTTCCGTTTCTGTTAATTGAAACGATACATTGGGTAAAAAAAATCTTTAATGCATTACATTTTATTGATGATGATATAGGGCTTGTTTTGTAAATTATAATAAATACTTTAAATTAAATTCTTCCTTTATATAATTAATTTTAAAAAAAGGGCAAATGTTTTTAGATAAAATAATTTGAATTCTATTACATTTAAACTTTGATTTTTGTAGCCCAAATGTGATAGTACAAATGTACTATACTGTAAACTCATCCTGATGTCAGTTTTCTTTTCCTATGATTGTGTGTTGTTTAATTTAATTTTTTTTAATTTGTTTTTTAATTATTTGTCTTTATTCATTACATTTGAATCCAACATCCAATTACAAAATGTGCGCAATTCCAAGTTTACCAACTACTGATACTGTACCAAGACGGTATTAAATACCTCCTTGACTGTACAGTACCTAAGATTTTGAAAATTTATTTAGAGAAATTTTATTATAAAAGTTTTTATGATTGTTAATTGGAAATACTGTATTTAGTAATTATAGTCCACTACAGTAGTTGCCAGTACAGTAATTACAGTAGTTACACAAGTAGAACTTTTTTGTCAGAAAAAATTAGCTTTTTTTCCCTTCATTCTTACTCATACCGCGTTTGAGGTAAGACGTGTTTGGTGAGCTCCTCATTGTTCCATTGTTCTTAATAAATCATTGTGTCATGAGCAGGCAACATGGCATTTAGTAAGCTTAACACTCACACTTGCTCAAATCTTCAAGAACCTGAACCAGGTGATTTTGAGATATTTGTAAAAACCTTACTGCAATCTCTGATAGAAGGCCAGGCCAAAATTAAAGAAGATTTAAACCAAGCGATTGAACAAAACTTGGCAAGAATAAAATGTATTGAGGAAGCTGAAGATGGAACTTCCAAACGCCTTTCTCTAGGCCTATTAGATGAAAAGGTAGGAATGTACAATCTTCTGAATTTTAAAAACTGCTGTAGAAGCAATACAACTAAAGTGTTTTATCTGGTGTAATATGGTGTGAAGAAAAACAGGGGACAAATACTGTATTTCTCTGCCCAAGAACATTCTTAATCACATTGAGGATCCCATTTCACCAATCAAAGAGACACATGGAGTCTACATGGAAAAATATATCCTCGTCGTAACTTTTTACCTACTGTATTACTTGGCTCTAATTTAGAAATAATACAGTAGTACAGTACTGTATGGAAAAGAAGAATAGACGACTAAATGATTCTGCATACTGTACTGTATTTGATGTCTATATTATGGTAGAGGTACCAGATGTTTAATGCTTAACGGTTGCTATACTTAGACAACTGATACAGGCCAAATAGAACTTTACGTTGTGCAGGGGCCCCCGACCTATCATCTGAATATCTGTTGTTTCATTTTTCTTTTGAAAACAAAGAGCCCAAAATACTTTCCAGTACTATTTCTTAATAGATTCACAATTTAGCAGTATGATGATTTATAATTTTTTTTAAATGTCAAGTTATAAAATTGTACATTGAAAAAAATAGAAAAATATAACACGACTTTGCACCTGGATTATTTTGACCTTTACATCAAAATTCTGGAATCCAAGACAAGCATCAAATTGATTTCTAAAGTCTTGGTGAGCTTCTAATTCCAATGGGATGTATGGTAACTACTGATAGTATAGCAAAAGGCAAGATCTTAACTTGCATGTTTAATTAACATTTAGTTAGTAAGTTATTAGGGAGTTATGGTAAATACTGTATTTTTAAGTCTGAGGGTTCTGGTGAAAATTACAGTTTAGCAAGTTAGGAAGTCCTAAATATTAGTCGATATTCTAAGTATGTAGACCTACTGTAATATTAAGGTTTAGGAGTCTATATTTTTACTTGGTGATTTGTTCTCAAATATGATTGGTAGTGAAGTACTTGTATTTACTGTAGCATGGTCAGAATCACTAAAATCCATGATTATAGATTTTGAATTAATTCCTTTGGATAAAAAACAAAGTAAAAGTCTGTAGTGAATAGTAAGCTGAGTAGTTTTTTTTTTTTCTTAGGAAAGTACAGTGATGTTACCATGATGCATTAGCTTTTTTTTTTCAAACCATGTTTTGTAGAAGAAACCCTTCCAGCATATTCTGGAAGATCGTCTGATATTCTGGGCCCCTCTTTAAAATATTATATAACATGATGCTTTTATTAGCAGTCTCTTTATGAGGCTATAGTGAGTGGAGTTGTTTTTTGTCATGAAAAAAAAGTCTTCCTGTCAAAGGAATTAAACGCAGGACCCTTGGATTAGAAGGCAAGCATCTTAACAACTAATACTCCTTTTTGCCTTATTCATATTTTATTGTACTATTAATGCAATTTAGAATACTGTAACAACAATATTTAATTATATTACTTTATTTTATTATTCTAACATTACATTTATTTATTTTTAGTTACTGTATTATTCAAATCAAAAATTCTTGCATAAAACATTCCATATTTATTACATTTATTGTATATTAAATGTAAATATATACAAAATAATAGAAAGAATATTAATGAAACGTGGATGTAACAATATATTAAATTAATGCATAAAATAATATCAACTAATGAATATGATTAATTTAAACATGGACATAGTAATCATTACATATAAGATTATCAAATTTCAGTCTTGTAAATCAAAATATGTACAGCCAGGTTGTACTGTATGCTTTCTCCATTACATGCTTCTATGAATTATTCTAATCAAATCACACAACCTACCCATCCTCAATAATTATATTTCTGATATCTTATTGAGCCATGTAAATTATAAATGGAATTTCTTTTCCTAGAATTCCTCAAATCTTGAATAATGTTTTTTCTCCTTAGAAACGGGAAGTAGTTAAGATGCATTTGGTTAAGGATGAAGGAGGACTTGGAATACAGATTGCTGGGGGTAAAGGTTCAAGAAAGGGGGATGTTGGGATATTTGTTGCTGGAGTTGAAAAGGACAAGGCTGCTGAAAGGTTTGTAAAAACTTGTTAATGTTAGTTGTATTTTGATGATTATTGATCAATAAGTTAATCAATTGTTGATAATAGTAATAAATATATTTTTCAACATAACTTCTGACTGATTATCTTAAACTATTCAATATGGTATTAGTTAATTTACCAAATTTATTTTGATAAAATTATTTAAAAATAATTTTATCACACTGTGTTAATTATAAGCTACGGATAAATACAGTAGTACAGTACAATTGTTTTACACAAATTAGACAGTTATCATCACAAACACATTACATATTTATGAAAGATAGTGATATATATACAAAAACTGAATATTGAAATGAGGATTTTATTAATCACAAAATTTCTGTATTTTTATTTTTCAAGGGATGGAAGACTTCAGAAAGGTGATGAGATTCTGATGATCAATGGACATAATCTGATGTGTGTGACGCACAATGAGGTCGTAGAAATCCTGCGAAATGCTAGTAATGTTGTCCAGCTTGTCGTTGCACGCAAGGTATGTTTAAACATCTCATTTTGGTGTAGTACAGAATTCCTGTAATTGACACATGAAAGTTTTTTTAGAATTATGCATGTGACATTTGAGCCAGCATTTAGGCCGAGCTTAATAATAATTTAGTTTTTGTCCACGCCTGCTTCCTTTTTTGCAGGTACCATACCTCATTTTTTCTCAGCATTGAAATCCTTTAGTGCCTTGGAAAATTATTACAGTATACATAAAATTCCGGTAGTGCCAATTTTCATATTCCACTATTTAAGGAATACAGTATCCATCTAGATCAGATTCAGTGTTATTTGTTTTCCTGCTTAGACTTGCCATTAATGATGGATTCCATGTTGCTACCCCTTTTTTGCCACCTGGCCCATTGCCACTTAGGCCTCTTGGCAGCAACAGGCCAGACCACTTTAATTGCGTGTACTATAGATACACCCCTGAGTGTTGGGAAATACTGAAAGTACCTCATGAACATACCGTATCTGTGCTACTTAAGGAGCATTGGACTAAATTTTCATAGAATTGCTTGACAAAAAATGTGTACACTTTAATAATGTAGCTAATCTGTGGTTTTCCTCTTTGTCTTTAATTACCATGACTCATACACTTTACACATGCATGCCATGTTCACTTTAAATGCAGATCACAACATGAGTACTGAATTTATTATAATCGGTATTTGTTATTAAAATTAGCTTAGCATGCTACAGTAGGAAAAACATGGAGCATAATTGCTTAGGGTGATATATCTACTGTCATATCTCGATGAACTTCTATTTTTATCTTTTAATTTTCGGTTTATAATTCCTTAAAAATTGTAGGGCTGTTGACACTTATCAAGCTATTTAGTGCTTAAACACTATCGTTCTCATTGTGGATTTGAAATCACATGTCATTAGCTGATTTTTACAAGTGTTTTAACAAGAAATAGGCATAAACGATAATGCTATAATGTTGACACTACATGTACACTCAAATAAAATTTTAACTTCCTATAATGTAAATATTTAAAATAGATTGTCTTGGCAGATATTATTTAAAAACTAATAAAAGGATTAATAATTGTAATGATATAATTAATGTGAAATATAAAATAATAAAAAAAAAACATGTGAATACTAAAAGTGGTGGAAAATTGTGTTTTGTTTTAATAATGCTAATCATTTAAAATTTAACCTATTTTCTTTTTAAATTTCTGAAATTCAGACATAGGTTTTAAGTGAATACTGAACATAATATAATAATTTTATAAATATGTCAATATTGTAAAGCTAATAAAATCTAACTTTAAATCTTGTAGTTTAACCATTATGTTTATTACTGCAAACATATCTGTGCATAAAAAAGTATTGTATTGGTCATTGTTCACTTAATTTAATAAATGATGGATTTGAACCATATCACAGCTAGTGACAATCATGCAAGTTTTAACTGTATGATTAAATATATTTTTTTAAACTTTGGATATTTATAGATATGGGCCTCGAAGGGTTGAGGTACAAACGAAAGTAATCTTGTTACTAAAACTGATAAATGTTGATAAAAAAGATAAATAAATAAAGTGTAATTGTAAAAGTTCAGTACCATTTCATCCTTGTATTAAATTTGGACCTCTCCTTCATTCAGCAGTTGAGGTGATTAGTTCTTACAAAGTAGCAGGTCCAAAATTTGACTTACTGTAGTGCATCTTAAAAGACTCTTATCACTCACTTCAAATACTTTGGAACTACTAAATCTTTTTAACAATATTGTAAAGTGTGTGTGCTTTGAGATAAGACTGATAAAGGTGATGACGTGGGCTAGTGTGTATGCAGGGCCCTTTTGCAGGGCAGTGAGTCTGTATGGAAATAGCCTCTAAATTTATCTAAACAATCAAGTATTGACTCAAGGGATAGAATCAAGAATGGGGGCTCAGTGCTTGTTTTGATGTCACTATATGAGGCACTTAAATTTTAGAGGATTAAATTACTTTGTATACATTTAATATAGTTGAATGTTTATAGAGAAGCAAAGGAAACTTTCTTACAACTAACTTCCTAAGGATATGACTCAACTTTATGATTGATTTAATTGCATATGGGTTTTTTTTTTCTACTCATTTCAGTTTCAATGATATTAACTCATTAGCAACAATTAGCAACAACAATTTCTGATTAACATTGCCTTGTAAAATAGGGAGAGAGGAAATGATTTTAGTGGGCACCTTATAACAAACTGCAATTTTAATGTTTAGTATATTCCCAAAACCAAATTTTTTATTTCATTACATATCTGATGAATTTCAATATTTTTCCCAATTATTAACATGCTCTCACATTTCTGGTGCTTTTGTTCATGTTTTTATCCAATGAAGAAAAGTTAAGGGGTAAGTGGGGTATATAAAAAAAGAGACCTTTAAAGTATTTGTTGGCAAGTGTCTTTTAACCAGTTCCTCGCATAATAAACAAGAAGGATGTGCATACTTTACTAAGTTGAAAAAAAAACATGTTTTTATTGTTACTAAATTGTAAACTAAAATTGTATTTCATCCTGTTAATGGCAGGCTACATGTAGTTTGGGTGTGAAATAGAAATTGAGTAAAACTTACATGGTATAAACAAATAAATACATATTAATAACATTGAGCACTGTTGTTTTATTATTTATCTGTTTGTTTATTTTGTGTTTACAGTGCTACACAGCAACGATATGGAATAGAGGAATACAGAAAGTTCCCGAATTGTGTTAAGAAAATAATACTATTTTCTTAGGATATATTATGATAGTATACAAAAGATTACTGTATTAGGCTGAAGAAATATATGTAGTGTATCCAGTTATGTGTTTCTAAGTTTCTTCACCTTCAGAAGTAATTTGTGCAAAATCTGAGAGACTTAATAGTACTTAGCTGTTAATTATGTTGAGCTTTCCTCAATGGATTAACCAATCAAATACATTGTCTCTTAGAAGTGGGAATGCTGTAGATCAAAGAGGCCTACTGTACATGAACAATATACTAACTCCTCTGAAGCTTTTCGTCCACTGTTAGAACACTAAAGTGATTTTTTTTTTCTAATTGCAAAAGCTTGTCTGAACAAAAAGAGATCTCATTATTTACAGCTGTCATTCTCAGTGTTGTCTAAATAAGACCTACATATTTTATGACTGCAGTATGGAATATGATTATAGTGTGTTTTTTTTTTATAAATAGTAAGATTTCATGCAAATATTTATAATATTAAAGATATTAATGTTTTTTTATTTGATTTCATTCCATTAATTAAATTAAGAAAAAAAAAAGTTAACGGTTCTCACAAGATTTACATAATTATAATCATATTTGTTTCATTTATTTTGATTTTGTGTTATTTATTTATTTAAGTTTCTCTTTTTGTTTTGCTTTAAAAACATAAAATTAGTAAATTTAAACCATTATGTAAGGGGGCTATGGCTTAAAGCTGATCAGACGAGTCTAATCAGCTTATATAACCTCCTCCACAAATCAAATCCAATTGTTTGACGATTTATTATATCTGTATATATTATATTATTTTATTATTATATAATGTATAATATTATTGAATTGTGGAAATAAACATTGAATAGTGCTTTTGGGTAAAATACCCCTTAAAAGTCAAAGAAATTCAATTATTTTGTATGTGTAATTTTGTTTGGTCAAGGTTAAGAACAAGCTGAAGCGTTCGCCATCAAGTTCATCAGACACGTCAGAAAACAGCTCCTGTGTTAGTGTCTTAAGCTCATCAATACGATCTCAGAACTACTTTGTAACAAAAGAGAACTCAGCAGACGAAGCAGAAAAAGAATTATCCTCACCGTCTCAACCCGTATCGGCATCAGGTGATAAGGTGAGCAAAATATTTGACTTTGATAAAATTTAATAATTAAGTATGGTCCTGAGCAAAGGCCAGTAGATATATACCATCGTTTTGGTTTTGGGGGTTTTCTGGTCATAGTTTGTGTTTTGCTATGAAGCTGTGTTTATATGATATTTCTGTATACAAATATTGTCTTAGCGTCCAGATGATTGATTCCAGAAAATATCAGGTCAATTACCTACAGTAGTTTGTATAGTAAATATATATAAAAACAGAACAGAAAAAAAGAATGCTTACTGTGTCTAATGTGAACAATGATTAATAGGGTAAATGATGAGTACTTGTTTTGGACAAGAATGTATAGCTGAATGTATAGTGTAAGATGTACTGTAGTGTAAATGAGAACTGCTTATTCCAAGATAAGCGGTACACATGCTGTCATAGGTTTGGTTTGCTTGTGTCGCATCTGAATTCGGGATTTCCCATTATTTGCCTGTGTTAGTTATCAAGCTAAATGCATGTGAATTCTGGATTGTATAAAGTGGGTTAGCTTTTGTTTGGACGCAATGCCAGCCCAATGCCATATGTCTGAAAATAGCTTTAATAAACAAACCTCAATGTAACTGATGATCCTGTTGACTATGATAAAAGTACAGTACGACTATGGATGTCGTGAATAAATAGTAACAAAACTTGATGATTGAGGAATCGAGAGATGTGTTTCTGATGAAACATAGGCTTAGCCAGTGAGCCGTCCGGTCTTTTGGACGGCCCACAATTATTTAGGACGGCCACTTTTACCGCGACAGCTTGGCATAATCAGCTTGGCCTCCTAATTGGACCTGGTCTACCTTTAGCAAATTCTTTATATTCTTGAAATCTATCAAATGTTACATTAAACTAAAGCAAAATCATATTTACATTTGATAAAAACAACCTTTATTGATTGAATATATGTTGTTTTCATACCAATATTAGGTGGGGATTCCCAAAAATGTAAGGCTTAATCATTGCCTACCTGGTGAAAAGTTCACTTACAACACGCGTCGTGTTAAAAACATTTATACCCCGCTGGAAAATAGACGGTTCTGAGTTGCCCACAATGCATGCAAATGGCTCTGCAAATACAATACTTGAGATTCAGTTCCCCGACATAATATTGTTGGCGTTTGTAACTCTCTGCTTATAATTAATTCATGAAATACAGTAAAGAAGAATTGTTGTTAACGTCACAACTTAAATTTTATTAATCAACAAAATACAATAGATTTAGCCCTATCTCTCGACTTGGAGGACCTAGAGTAGAATTTACACTACACTAAGGCGAGAGATATGCATCTGCATAGCCTAGAAACATTATGTGAGTAACCATAGCCGTGCACAATCTATGTCTATAACTGAAATATCTTTGTGAAAACTAATTCAACACTATTCATTTGAAGACAAAATTTCAACATTTAAACACATTTAAATGCCCTCTAACTTAATTTTCTTATGTTTAGGAGGGGACGTGGCCCACCCATCGGCTCAGGGCCATGCCAACTGGCTTCCATTTTGGACGACCTATTTCGTTTCTCTTGCTACACCCCTGTGATGAGAAACAATTATTTTTTTTATGGCTATCAGATGATGACACTGAAATTGTTGATAGATGGTAATGCATATTTTTAACATTATTATGATTATGATGTAAATAAGAAATAATATGTTTAAAAACTCTTACAGAAACAATCGGTGCCTTGGGTGACCCAGCAGATTTCACTGATCAAAGGAGGTCTTGGCAAGGGACTCGGCTTTACTATATATTCATCTCAAGAACCGGATTCTTCCACCAAAAGTATCTTTGTGAAAACAATCTTCCCAACCGGAGCAGCAGCGGTCGATGGAAGACTGAAAGAAGGTAGTTAGCCGAATTAGTGATAACAAAAAGCTGATGATATCTGAACATTAATATATTTCTGTTACATCCAACAGCAAGCATACACTCATCATTAGACTGATTTAGTGACCACAGAACCATTATGTTCATGTGACATATTGTTGGGACAACATACAGCGCAAGCAGTTTAGAAGTATAGGAAAATAAATGTTATGCATGGCCGGTCAAACCGGGGGCGGGGGGGCCCAGGCCTCCATATTTTTGTAGAAAATATATAATGTCTATGCGTATTTTTGTGTATGATCGGCTCCCTCGTGATTCATATTCTCATTCATCTTACTGGTGAGGGCCCCCCCCCCACTTTCAAAAACGTTCCGCTGGCCCTGTTATGTTGAAGAACAATGGCATACTGATAATGTATTATGGCAAGGAAAAAAATACAATGGTTAAAGATAGTGTTTACTATCATTTCTGCATTCTAAAGAGGGTAGGACTGGGTATACAATGTATGATGACCATTATCAATGTAAATGTGTGTTCATGTCAAAATCATTGGTGATATTGAGGTTATAAATTACTATATAATAATAATAATAATAATTTGGATTTGTAAAGCGCAAAATACATAGGTCTCTATGCGCTAGAAATTTTTTTTGCATGACAGAGGACATTCATAGAGTCAACAAGATGTTTTGATATAAATGCTGTAATAAAACCAGAAGACAGTAACTATGAAAAGAGACAGAGACATTTTGAGATTCAGTGTTTTGATCTATTAGATCATTTTATACTGTAAGCATATTTATTATTTGGTACATATGACGCTTTTCCTTTAGGTTACAAAACGCTTTGTTTCCCTGGTCATTGGTTCCACATGCTTAAGTTTTGCTGCCATATTGGCGAAGTAGCAGGCAACCCCACCAGGTACCTGTTTATACTCCTGTGTGAAGAGAAGCAATGTAGATAAAGTGCCTTGCTCAAGGACACAAGTAAAATGTAAAGTGATGGATCAAAACCCAGACCTCAATGTTGGGAAACCAAACCGTTCCCACTGCGCCAAACCGCTTCCACAAAGTCCTTATAGTTTGACAACTTTTCTTGGACTAGAAATAGTACTGGTCTAATAGAATTCCTAATTATGTTTGTCTACAGGTGATGAGATTTTAGAAGTTAATGGGCAGTCATTTCAAGGACTAAATCACAAGCAAGCACTTGGCAGGTTCAAGGTGAGTCTGTTATATCTTGCTTAATCTTCACTAAATTTTTCTTTATTTATTTTGCTTTTGGATTTCCATTTACTGATTATAATTTACTATACAGATGTTTACTTTTTAAATAAGTAATGAAACAATGATAATATAATTATTGGATTAATAATTAAAAAAAATGAAAAAATATATCGATTACAATGATGACATTGTAATAATAATTTTAATTTGATCCATTTAATAATTTTTGTATTATTAGTTGCATAATCATATTTGTTATGTATTTTCTTGTATTTTTAATACATTCCATAACTTCCATTTCATTACGTTTTACATGCATTCATTTTCATCAAATCAGCAAACGAAAAAAGGGGTTGTAAATATAACAGTTAGAAGTAAGCTGTCCACAGGGCCATCACAGGCCACCAGTAGCCCAAGCTCATCTAGTCCCAAGCTGTGGCCATTTCGAAGGTAAGGAACATCTGAAACGATCATTATCAGCTTTAGCCCATCTCTCATTCAAATCTCATTTCTACTTTATTCAGACATTTTTGATGATCAACTTTGCTCTTACAAAACAGAAATATTTTAAGCCTCGTCAAATTTAGAATGAAAACAAAATTATCAAAATATTGTTTAAATCTTTCTACAATAAATGTAATAATGATTTCAAATACCTCATTTAAAATGTGAAATATTGAAAATATTCACCAAATGTACAAATTAGAGCAATTGATATATGTCACATGTTTCATTGCGTCACTTAAAATTGCCATGAATCCTTGTAATAACGCGACAAGGCTAACGACAGGACGTACACTTCTGAGTCAGTTATCAACAAATCGTTTGTGACTCAAATCGTAGTTGTCAAGATATTGTTGGCCTTAGTATCTTGTTTAAGTTTCACCATGTCTGGCGTTTTAGAAGTGAGGCTTGAAAAGGGGAAAGAAGACTTGGAAGTGCTCCTCATTTAAATATATATACATGTATATAAGTATACATAATAATATATGTATATATAATTGGATTTCTTTTTTTTTTAACTTAAAAAGATAATTCAGCTTGTGCTAAATAATGAAGGGGGTATGATATTTAGAAATTGGAAAAATTCCTTTTGAGAGAAACCTTCTAGTTTGGGGTTTTAAGGAGGATAAAATGTGCTGGTTAGTGACGCAAAAATTTGTTGGTTTTGAAAAGGGGAAAAATTTAGGCTGGAAAAGGAGAATAATTGAATTTTAGTTATGATTCAATTCATTTTTTGTTTTTTATTGTATTAGTTTTATTATTTAGCATTTATATGGCAATTGGAGTGGTGCCAATAAACTCATATTGGCACATTTAAACTGAAAGTGATAGTGTTTGAACATATGAACATGATATTATTTAACAAATTAAAATTATTTTGCTACATTTTGATCTCAGTAAACCTGTATTGGTGACTTTGATTTTGAATGTTATACTTATTTATAAGGTTTGAATTTATTGTTGTGAGGTCTGATATAAATATTGTTTCAAGATATATTATTTTAACATTAGCTAGTTCATTGAGATGATGTATTAAGCTCCCAACTATTACTGTACCATTCATCATAGAAATCATAGAATTATTTCAAAATGTGTTTGTCTGTTCATTTGTTTTTAACATCAAAATTATTATTTTATTCATCTATTCATTTAATTCATTCAAATTATCATTTATTCATTTAGAAATTTGACTTCTTACTATTTTTTTCATTTTATTATCATTTTGTTTATTAATTAATTTATTTGTTCATTTATTTATTACTTTTATCAAAAGTGTAATTTGCTCATTAATATAATGTATACATCAATAAAGTAAATTTTGGACAACATGTTGACTGTTCCATCTTCTGACTACATTTTGGATTTTAATGTTAATTCATTACAAGGAAAATGAGAGATATTGTTTGGTCAAGTAAAGAAGGCAAGCAAGAAGTAGGCTTAGAACACAGAGGTAGTAATGAAATTGAAGAAACCATCACATCAGAAAATGTAAATGAAACATTGGCATCCCCTATCAACACACCAAACAGTACCCCCAACAACTCACCTTGCCGAACCCCCAGAGAAGCTAAGATTACCCATCGTGTCACTCTAGAAAAGGGTAAGTTTCTATAATGAAGACTGAACTAAATGTGGTGATTCACATACTTTAATGTGAGGATATGTGATGTTAATTCGCTTATTTATATTTGAAATTGGCAAAGTCATCAAAACGTCCAGATATACTTTTACATCATAAAAAATATGTAAATATTTTTTTGATTTTATGCAAATCCATTTTGTTTTAACCCTCAGTTGGAAATAGCCTTGGTATTGGTGTCGTCTGTCTGCAACTTCCAGGCTCAGACCAGCGCCGAATCTACGTCCAGCACCTTGCCCCCACTTCTCAAGCAAGGGTGGAAGAGAAACTCTGGTACATGTATATTGTATTTATATGCCTCTAATAATAATAATATCCTTAATATCCTTACAGCTCATGAATAAACATGAGCTTGTCACATGAGAGGAGGTTGTACCTTGCTCTGCCTGGTATACACACAGCGGACCGGCGACTGATTTCGTATATACTTGAATGTGAGGATATGTGATGTTAATTCGCTAATTTATTTGTCTGATTAAGTTTTACAGAAAATTTAAGCTCAAATTTACATGTGTTTTTCACTATATTATGCTATATTTGCAATAATGATAAACAGGAGGTTGAGGAATTCTTACTGTTAAATTAATTATTTAAATAATATATTCTTTTTTAAGGATATAATCAAACTTTTGTCAAAAATAGGAATAATTGCTTATTTAAAAGTATCAAACAAGTTCAAGTCTCCGTAATCAGTTTTCAATTATTTTATAATACTTTAATAATTGAGGCTTGCCATCCGAAAATCATAGTACTGCTGCAACATGTTAAATTGAGTAATTAGAATAAGAATCTGGCAGTATTGTATACTTTATTACAGAGAAGCTAAGAATTTTACTCATAACTTTGGCAATAGTAAATAGATTCCAGTAAATGGCAATTCCATGCCAGGGAGCAAAAAAATCCAAAATTTAAAACTTAGTCTTTCATATCAAATTTGGTATCAAATTAAAGCTTAATGTCTAGAGTTTCTAGGTATAGGATTATTATTTAATATTGATCATGTTATAATATCAAAAATTATGATTTTGTATTAATATTGTTTTTTTCCCAATATATTTATAATATTGGAAAAGTCCATGTAAAATGGTTAATTTTATAATGATAGATACATAAGTGAATTAAAATTAACTTTTGTTTTTTTATTTTCCGGAAATCGTTCCACATGAATGATATCACAAAAGACGACTAAGAAAAATGTCACACTGTTACCAATAAAATGCATTTTTTTCAAATATCTTGAAAATATAAATGTGTAATGAACTGAACATTTTATTCCAAATTGAGTGTATGTGGGTCTATTTAATCCATATACATGTTTAATTATAAATGAACTAAAATATGAAAAATAACAATATGAAATATGTCGCACTGTTACCTTTCAGTAACAGTGTGACAGTCATAATAAGACATTTCATTGAATTTTACAGTGATTTTCCCTACTTAGGTTAATTCAACCTTTACCAGTATAATTACTGTATTATACAAATAGGTTTATTCATAGAGATGAATGTAGTTAATAGCTTTTAATAGCCAACACAAGGTGAAAATATTAATAATAACTGATCGTAAAAATGTCCACTGTTACCACAAAAATTGCTTTTTTCATTTATATCACAAAATAAATAGAAAATAGACGATTTTATTATTAATGAAGTTATTTTAAATTAAATGTACCGGTATATGTATATGGGTCTATTAAATCTATAAATGTTTCATATTAATTAAAATTTAATATTAATGTAAATTACTATATTAAATACGCCATCAGGGCGAGTCGACTGGCCGAGCAGTAAAGCAAGGAGCGCCGCTAGCTACAGCCTTAACATCGGCGCTGGTTCCAGCCGCTCCTTGCTTATGGTTCGGTTGGTACAGTAGAACCAAGGATAAGGACTTAAAATGGAGGTCCAGTGTATACATTTGGCTCGTGTGAACTTTAAAGAACCCATTGCATCTTTCGGAAGAGTAGGGGGTTACCCCAATGTTATGGTTTATTTCAGTCCCTGTCCTTGTGGAATGATGTGAACATGTAGCTACCATGAAGCGCCTCTTTACGGCTGCTAGGTAGTCACGGACCACGCCCACATGCAATTCAGCACAATGACGCTGCAAGATATGAGCTATTCTCCTACCTTTACCTTTACCTTATTTCTGTCAGTTTACAGTCAAGTATTTCAGTATAGTAAATTTAGTTTTGGTTCAAACATTGCCTATAAATATGGACATATACTCTCCTTAAGATACCCATTTTATGTATTTTTCCGTTAAAAAAAACTGTTGATTATAAAGGATGTTGTAGTAGTAGTTGTAAATAAAAATTTTGTTTGGTTTTTTTTTAATTATTTTTATAAAAAATTATGTGATCGAAGTTCAAAATTGGTCTCTGAATGTCACACTTTTACCATGGAATTGCCCTAAATTACCCATCATTTTTAATTTAATATGAATATATAGAAAAGGCAATTATCATGTTTTTGTCACTGATGGTAGTTTTGGCGGCAAGCCTCAATTATTGTTTGAAGTTTTGCGTGGTGAAGTAATAATATAATTATATTAATGCTTGTGGTACACCACATAGATATTTCTGAAAAGTACTATTGTTGGTTGAAAATTACTTATCCAATTAAAGGTTTTATACCAAGAATTTATATATTTATTGAAATTGTCTTAGATGTGTCAGTGATTATTCATTATTGAAAAGGAGTGTGTTTATACTTGCATCAGGTATGGGGATGAGGTCTTGAAGGTGAATGGACAAAGCCTCATAAATGTTGACCTACATGAAGCCCAGAGGATTCTCAGCGCCCTGGACGAAGGAGAAGTGGTTATAGAGATTGCCCGATATCCTAACCCAATTGTAAGTGACTAAGTTTTATTACGATACAAGTGTTCCTGAGACCGAAATGACTTTACTAAGTAAACGTATCTTCTGTATACCACCTTTGAGTCTGTTGTGGTCTTTTTAAAATTATGACTAAATAATATGTTTTAGTTTGTTAATTTTAATGTTTTCTGTGATTTTTCTAATTTTTTGATTATTAGATTAATAAATATATTTATTTGATTAGAAATTGGTTTGCTGTTTGTCAATTTTTACTAATTACGCTATATTTCAGAAGTGTCTGTATGGTAGATAAATGTCATAAGCCTTTAATTCTTATGGATACAATTACATGAGCATTTTGAATAAGATCCAGTATCTGCTATTTAAAAGATGATCTAGATTGGTAATTCTAAAAGTAAACTCATAATCAGGGTTTTCCTTGTAAGACTAATATTAAAACAAACTGACTTCAAAACAACCTTCCCCAATCAACCTAAATGAAGCTTTTGTCAATTATTTCATCATCATGTTAATTGACAATTTTTATTTTATTTACACCCAACAGCGGGTAACCCGCCACTTACAGAATGGATTAACAATAAAATGTATGTATAAATAAAGATATATAAAAAGGAGAAGCATCATAAGAAAAAACTGACACATTAAAAAAGGCAATAAAACAGTAAAAATGAAGAAGGCTAGGGCCAAAAAAAATCAAAGATCCTGTAAGATATTTGATGTGAATTTATCACTTAAATACTAGCCTACTGTGCAATATAATTAGATTGCATATCATCATTAAAGGTCATTTTATTTGTTACTTTTAATTAAATTAATTGTATTCATTTATTTATTTAAATATCTATTCCTTCTTTACTCTGGGTAAGATCATCATTGTCAAATACATTATACTGTTTTAGTGTGTGATGTATGCTGGGCCTTAAGCTTGGCAAACAGTCCATATTTTTCTTCTGTCAAATCCAATACACTGTTTAACCAGACTTTTTTCTGATAGTGTATAGATAAAACAAAACATATGTCCTTCCTTATATTGTGTGTTGTATTGTTTAATTCATCATAATCTGATCAGTCATTGTTGAGTCGGACAAACACAAATCTAGTGTATACTCAGCTTAATTCCCAGCTTATAATATCAAACAGTAAAACAAGTTTACACACAATAAAAATGAAAATGGGCCTAAGCCAATTTTAAATGTGTTTCAAATTATTAACAAAATTTAAACATTGTTTCTTAAATGATTAAGTATGACAGCAGCAATAGTGGAGAAAGTGTAAGTTGGGTTATTATTCAATTGATGTGCAGAAATTTGTGATTTTCTAATTATTGTATTCTGTTTGTATGCCAATTAAACATATTGTAAATAGAAAAATGCTTATTGCTATAAGTGTTTTGTAGCTCCCATTTTTGCCTATGTGCCATTCAATATTAGATAGGTATTGCATACTTTTTGAAAAAAGTTGAAATACTGAATGTTAAATCTTACTTAAGTTACAGTATTTTTACTTAAAGAGTTTGAAAGTAGAAATAGAAAAAATGTGTTTCCACTTAGTTATATAGCACAGTAGACTTTTTCTTTTATCTATTATCAAATTAAATTATCAATTGATATAAAGTAAATTACTTGTTATGTGTATAATTACAAGTACTGTGCTTGTAATTTTGCAGTAACTAGTAGAGCACAGCCCTTGTGCCAGTTTATTTAATGTTTATAATGCATGTACAATGTAAGCACAAACCTTATATTCATTTTATGTATATTCTTATAGTTAAAGATCAGTGTTTTTAATGATATATTATAGCCTTCCTAGTCACATTTATTTGTTACATTATTGTATACTTGTATATTTTATTAGTGCTGATAGAAGTATCACTTTTCCTATTTAGTTTCTTTTTTCTTCATATTGTTATCCTTGCTTATAATAATTGACATAGTATGAATAGTGATAATAACAATAATAATAACAGAGAATAATATAATGTAATGATTTTTATGATGCCTTAACTCTGAAGTATCTGTTAGCCAACATGAACTCAACCATAATTTGAGTACATTATTATCTGAAGCTGAAAACCTCTTTAACAAACATGATGTTCAGTAATTTAAGGCACAAAGCCAACAAGACTATGACTCACTAGTTCTCTAATGATGTTAGTATAAAGATTGATCAAATGTTTGAAAAAAGAAAGATTGTTTAAAGGATGGGTTTAGCTGTGAAATCCTTTAAAATTTTAAGGTAATATATGATCTCAAGAACTTAACTAGCCAGAAATAGCTCTTACCTATGTAGAGGCTATAAATCAAATATCCACATGTTAAATCTATACTTACATTCTGTATAGTGTTTTTTACATACATACTCTAGTATCCAACAAAACATTATGATTTTCCCATCAGGATTCATCTCTTGAGATGGAGAAAGCTATTGCTGTGCCCTCACCTGCACCACAACCAACAAGCCATCCATTGTATGCTGTCCCTATGAAAGGGTTTAAAAGTGACACCCCTCCAACATTACCAGCAAGGAATTCTGTCCCACAAGTCGTAAATTCACCTTCATCAAGAATGAAACAGGCAACAGATGTGAACAGTTTAACAGGTAAATAAAGGACAGAGAATTTGCCTTTACATAGGTTTGGATTTTCTGTTTATGTTATAATGTAATTTAGACAATTAAAACTCTGTAATAACAGGTGGACAAGATATGCACAAATTTCGTCTCATTCCCCGAAAATGATAAAAAAAAAACTCAATTTGGGTGGCCAGTCTACCATCTTTAGCTCGAAAACCCCTTGTTGTTACGGCCCACTGCTGATCAAAAGTAAAAATTATAACAATAGAATGTAATTTAAAAGTGAAATTTTCAAAATGAAAAAAAAAAATTTCATAATAAAAATCTGATATTGCATGCAGCCCTAGTGTTTATTCGAAAATTCACCTTTTCCCTCTGACTATTAGATATCAGCAGGAGCAGCATCATGGCAGCATTGTTTTATACTATATTAGTTGAAAAAGCAATTTTGGAGGACATACTTCCTTAATGTCAGCCTTGCTGTAAGAGTTACCATTGTAAGAGGAAGTTAAATAAATAAATAAATAAAATCTCTTTTGTTGGATGAAAAGCATTGAATTGCTATACATATGCATGCTCCAAAAACACAGGCTTAGCAAACAGACTACGTGATGATATTTATTGAGATGTTGATTATATTGCTGCTTAGACAAATGTGGCTTACTCTCTGTTTTTTTTTTCTATACAATAAAAAATACAAAGTATACAGTCAATCTGCTAGGAAAGGCATTTTATCTGCATTGCATATCCCAGGAGTTGAATATGTATGATGGAGCTACCATGACTGGTGCAGTAAGGTATTCCCAAAGAGAATAGAGAGGATTGCACCTACTAAACTAAACTATATATAATTTAGTGACCATCCTACATTCTTTGGCAAAATGCAATGTATAAATATGTACTGTATATTATTATATTATTGTATCTTGCTTTCGGTTTAACAAATAAAAATATTTTATTTTTCAGGGAAACCATTGTCTCCAGTTTCAGCATATGGTTATCAAACTTTACCTGCGCTTATTAAACCAATAGTGAGTGACTGACTTCTTTACTAATAAATTATTATTATATTTAAAATTTAAAATTTCTTCTGGTAACAATGTTTCTTAATATTTCCACCATATTATATGATTAATTAATAAAATGAGATGCCTGTATTATTATTTTATTAAGATAACACTAGGTAAAGTTTAAGGATATATTGAGAAACCATTGTATTTTATTTAACTTTAACAAAAAAATTGTATTTCTGTTTTAATTTAAGTTTTATTAAAAGTGTATTAGTTTGAGATCACTGTAATAAAATGTGTTATTGTTTATTATGAAAAAGCAGCTTAGTAAACATGTGCATTGGTCACAAGTGGTAGGTCACACTGTCAGTATCAGAAAACAAGCCCTAAAATGTTCATTGTTGTAGTAGTATAAAAGTAGTATTACTTTGCTTTTTATGGCAAAATTGTGAAATGTGCAATTCCTAATTATCCAATTAATAATTCTTATTACTGTTTGTAGATACACCTTTTTTTGCCATTGCAACTAATATTAAATATATTTTTGTAATTCTATTAGAAACTAATTGCAATCTTGAAATACACTGGTTTGAATTACTTTGCCATTTTGCCATTCGTAATATTGCCATAAAAGGGATAAACATTTTTGCATGCAATGATAAACAATGTTAGGTTTGTATGTAGCACACACTGTAGCATATGTGTTGTTATGCTATTATTAGTATTATGTTATTATTAGATTAGTAATATGCACTGTATTCATCCATCTGTGTTACATGTAATCACTTTCAGCTTGTCTCCCAATTTCCTCTTGTAGACATTTGAATGGCCAATAAGTTATGATTATTACTGTTATTATTGAGAAAGAGCATATCATCTTGGTGACAGTAGCTTTAAATACTATTTGCTGTTATTATTAAAAATTTATAACCTGTAGGCAGCAGTAGTAGAATCCTGAAATCCTTGGTCTACTGTTTACATCTTAGAAAACAAAGTTTATATATATTTTATATATTTTTTAATAATTACCATTATTAAAAGAGCATGCTTTGATGGCGACAGTATACCATTATTAAAAGAGCATGCTTTGATGACGGCAGAAAGCATGATGACTGTTGGCACACAGTATGCTACTTGGAAAACAGATTATGCCATTTTTTTTTTATGTTAGTGAAACAGTTGGTGACAGAATTTCAATAATCTACTTCTTGCCACATTGTAAAAATCTTGGAATACACAATTTTATAGACTAGATTTGAGTCCCTAAATTTTGTCTTAATCATTGAAAACTATTCCTATAGTAACAAGGCCTGGCGTGCCACCGTGTTTAATTTTTCTATGCCGGCCTTTAATTGCTGCGGGGAGTCGGGTTCAGGTAAAAAAAATTACCAAAACAGCATTACATGTGCCGCGAGCGTACATTTCGCGCGCAATGTTTTGAAACACGTTTCCTGGTTACGGCTCATTAATATGCAAATTTTCGTGCCTGACTAATCCTGCTAGTCTGAACGCCCAGCAAAGTTAAGACGGGCTTAACTCTAAATTGAGTAATATAATTCAGATTTTTTTTAAACCAGTTTTATTGAATAGTATAATTCAAATTTTCAATTGTCTGCAGAAAGAATGCAATGAGCGATTGTAGATTGTCTGACTTTCATGTACTGCATGTGAATCATTATACAAATTTTGGCTATTTTTATGTATTTCCTCTTATTATTAATGTAGATTTATAATTCTTTACTCCTACTAACTTGTCTGAGTGCTTCCTTTTTATGTTTAAATATACTTAATAATGCCTCTTTTTCATAAGGAATGACATTAGATAAATATGAAACCAAATCTAATTCATAAATTTTTTCTTTATAAAAGATATAAATGATCCGTTTGATTTTTAGGGTACATATAGCTCTTTCATCTTCCTTTTACTTTTTAAGTATTTAGTTTTGGTGTTTTATTTTAATCTGATACATGTGTGAATATTCACTTTTAATATATCTTTTATTTTTAGGATGAATTGATTCCATTTAAGCGTTTTTCTGCAGAAGATTCTGCTCACAGTAGTGAAGACTCTAACTTGAAGGCGATGGTCTCACCAGATAAATGTAATCTACAACCTATCATTGATGACAATGATGCAGTTTTAGGAAGCTCACCAAGAAATAGAGTGAAAAAACAGTCAAGGAATATACAGAGCAAACATAGTTCTGATCTCATTGAGGAAAAAGCACAAATGATAGCTGCTGAACCTCTGTATTCGGAGATAATGGAGATACCAAACAGGTCTGCAAATGTACATGAAAATGCAGAAAATGGGACAGTCTCTGTCACATGCAATGATAATCGAGTTCAAAAAATTTCAAGTGAAAAACCAGACTTAGTCTCTCAGTATGAAGCTGTCTTAGAGGCATATGAAGAAGCAATGAAATCTGAAGAAGTAAATGATGAATTTACTAAATTTGATCAGTCTGAGAACTCTGTAAATTCCTTTTACCATCTTGACAGAGACTCAGTAAAGGTTGTAGAAATCCAAAGGAATCATGGTGAGCGCCTTGGAATGGGAATTGACATTCAGGGCTCGTCAAGCTCACCAACACATGTTACTGAGGTTTTTGTCCAGGTTATCCACAAGGAAGGCCCAGTAGCACGTGCTAACAATGGTGGAGCAACACAGAAGGTACTTGAAGGTGACAAGATTCTTGAGATTAATGGCAAAAGTCTTGAAGGATTATCATATTCTGATGTTGTCTCAGTATTTAATAGGCTGCCTGAAAAATTCAACCTTATTCTCTCTAAGAATGGAAGGAAAGTTTCAGATCATAGCACAGCAAAAGAGTCTGTTTTCTGGAGTAAAATAGAAGGCATAAAAAATGAACTTGCTTTAAATGCAAAAAACAAAAGCAGCAATGGTTTTGAATTCAAATTCTGGAAATCAATTGAAAATCATGGAAAAGCATTATCAAGTTTGCGTGACTTGATCAGCATGAAGAACAAACCGAAACCTAAGCATCTTCCAAAAGAAGATCTCTCCATTCCGGACATTGATCCAATTGATGATGATATTGGAGAAATGTTAATGCTAGAAACTGAACCCACTGATACTGAACAAAATTCTGATACAGAGAGTCAGCAAGAAGTATCCATACAAGAGTGTTCACCATTGCTCTGTCAGGCAAACCATCAGAATGGAGTGCTGTCTACAACAGAATCTGATGATCTTGTGAACTCCAATTTGCAAGAATTGAATAATGGTCTTCATGTTACATTAGTTGATATGAGTGACAATGATCCTCCTGTGACAGACATTGATGATCTTTTGACACCCGAAAGCAGTCTAGATAATAGTCTTGAAACCACAATAGAAGATTTACCTCACAGTACTGACCTAGACCAAGATGGAAATCATAAAGGAGATCATTTGCCTTTAAAGGAACCAAAACATTCTAATCAACATGATATAAATACATTATGCACTATGGATGCAGACAAAGTAAATGGCCAATCAAATGATGTCTCTTACCAGAGCAATCAAGACTGTGAGGTTTTACAGAGTGTTGTTGATAACATATTTGCTTCAGTTTTAGAAGATTCCACTGAGAGTAACAATGAACATCTGCAGTCGGATGGTAGTGACTTTGGAGATGATTTCATTACAGACTCCTCAGACTACCCAAGTTTAGAAGGAACATCTGGTGAAGTAATTAGACCTCCAACAGGCTTCAGTGATAACTCATTATTGATGTATTCTGGTGAATATGAAGACCACTCATCAATAACTGATGAATCTGTTAGTGCATCACCAAGGAATATAAAAGAAATAGGACATAGGTTAGAATCTACTTCCGCAAATATTAAGTCTTCCAACATTACAAAGTCTGACTTAGATTCAAAAGCTCCTTTAGAGGAGGTTATTGAAGCGACTTGTTTGCCAACTGTGGAATGTGAATTAGATATCAAACCAGATTCATCACTTGCCTACAATATTCACCCAAAAATACAGCAAAAGGCTAATCTTGACATTGAAGCCAAAATGCTATTGCTTTCTAAATTAAAAGCTGTATCTTTTGATGAACAACAAAACTCAAATGTGAAGTCATCCCCAAGACAAGGTGTTCATGAAATTATTGAATCAGTTAATGTGTTAAAAGAAGTAGTTAAAAATGAGGAATCATCAGATCTTCAGAAAAGATTTGCTGACCTTGATAGACCTGGTTCTCCTGTTTTCCAGAGGCCTGTAATACCAGTAAAACCAGTTCATCTCAGGAGAGCGCAGTCACAAACAGCAGCAGATGTGATTTCTTCTAAGAACCTCTTTGAGCACAGTAAAAGGTTTCCCCTGAAGAAGACCCCAACTTTCAATGAACATTTCGATAAAAAGTTTACAGCTGATGAGATTAAATGTGCAAGGAAAGGTGGAGTTCAAGATCGAGCTGCCCTTTTTGGAAGTGTTGTCAAGAAGAAACATTCATTTTCAAAAACAATTTTAAAAGAACAAAAAGAGACAGATGTCAAAGAAGATAATATAGAAGAATGTAAATATGTCCCAGTAGCTGTTAAAATGGAACCTGTCTTTCAATGTAAAAAAGAACCCAGTTTGTCTAACAACCAATTAGAAGTTACACCAATTGCTGGGGATGTAGAGACCATAGAGCAAAAAATAGAGAAAAGCATTGATACAGAAGCTTCACCTCCAAGATGTTCATCAACACCACTGTCATTATCGCCATCATCTCCATCAATACCATTATCAACATCAACCCCATCAGTTCCATCATCTCCTTCATCAGAAAATGTGTCAACACCATCTCCTTCATTGTTGTCACCAGTCTTAAGTAAGTGTGACGATGTAGATCATGATGAAGTAAATGAAAATACCAAGCAAGTTTCTAAAACTGAAGATAATGAAATAAAGAATGTAAATATATCAGCTACAAAAGACCTCCCAAGCAATAAGGAACATTCACCCAAAAGTACAAAGAGTAGTAAAGTTGAAAAGGGAAATAAAGGACAACCTATGAAATTAGCAGTACCTAAAAAAATGTCGACAGTGATTGATGCAAGTAAGTCAAATAAGCTTTCTAGATCTTCAGAACCAAAAAAGACTCCATCGTCAACAACATCATTAATACCAATATCCAATAATTCAAAGTTGTATGGCAGAAGATTTAATTGGAGTTCCAACTCTAAGACAGATTCTTTGAATAAGGATGAAAAACACCAGACTGTTAGTTGTGCCAAGCAATCCTCCCAGAGCCAAGCAGCATCAAGGCTGCAGGAATCCAAAAACAAATCTCCTCAGTTGTCTCCAAAAAAGAAGATAGAACAGGAGAGATTAAAGAATCGTGAACCACTCCCAAAAAAACTAATAAATACTACAAAAACGGATGTATCACCTAAAACTAAGAGGAGAACTTATCAAAGAGATGAAGATAAAACATCTCCGAAACGACTTCCAGCTGCCAAATCCAAAGACACAGATACAAAGGTAAAAGGAAAGATGAGTTCTGTTGGACAACAGAAACGCAAAGATGGCATTTCATATAAGGACCAAAGTACATCACCTAGAAAGACAAATACTACAAGAAAAGACCTTTCTAAAGTTGTAGAAAAGACTTCTCCATTGAGAAAGAAATCAGACACCGCAAATCCAAAGACCACCAAATCTGACAAAGAAGTGGTGAAGGAGCCTGTAGCAGTTCATGGCAAGAATGTCATAAAGAAGGAAGCATTTTCAAAAGAACCAACACCACAAACAAAAGAAGACCATTTGACCAGTCCTGACACCATACCTAAGGTCATGACATATGATCAAACAGACTTTCCTAGTCGTCTGTTTTCTCAAGATTATGAAGATGATCCTTACGAAGGTGTCTTGGATGTTCAGGTATGTAAATTGAACATGTAATAAATACTTCAAAAATGTTTTCATAGAGAAATACTTGACTACACTTAGTAATCAGTCTATGATGAGTGAAAATTTGATGTTGGTAAAAATGTAGGTGAAATTTTAATGCATACCTATACAAGAATACCTTATATGTTTATGTGGCTCCATATGTTAAAATATATAGGAAGTCATACCACACAATTTTGTGTTTTATGTTAATTAACACTGATAGGGTTTTTAAGCATGTGTATTTTGGCTCCTGAACGTTTCTCAAGGTATATATACATTTAAAATGTACATAAACAGAAACGGCAAAGAACAATCACAAAAGTACAAAAAAAGAGACAGGACACTCCAAAAGTAAAATCAATCACTGTCGAGTGGAGGCCCTTCACAAGAAAAACACAAAAACATACAAGATAAAATTCTTCAAAAAGATAAAAAATCAAAAGATAAATATTAAAATATAGAAAAATGTGTAAAAATCAGTAAATGAGCAAATTTAATTTAAAAAATATTTAGAGATATAAAAATATTCAGATAAGCATTAAAAATTATCTTAAAATATTCAATGTAAAAATGTCAAACAAATCATCAAAAATTTCATTGCACTTATTTTATCTTATGGAAGGACAAAATTATGGCACTTTAGGAATTTGACAAAACTCTTGGGATTCTTTGTAAATAATAAGTACTAATGAGTAAAAGTGATACCAAGTATAACTGTTTTAACTCATAGACCTGTTATAAAATGAATTTATCACAACAATACCCCTGTCAAATATAAGCAAATAAATAGATATACAAAGCCACTTAAATTAACATGAGCCCTTAAAAGTGGTCCCCCTTTTAAAGGAGAAGATTTGTATAAAAGTAAATTTCCAGCTTTAAATAGAGCCTCTAGAAGCTTTTTCCACAAAACAAATGAGCCCCTTTATTTTTTATTGTTATTTGTTATTATTGGTATTTATATAGCACCTATTCCATTAGGTTACAAAGCGATTTGTTTCCCTAGTCATTGGGTCCACATGCTTCAAGTGTTGCTGCCATATTGGCGCAGTAGCAGGCAACCCCTCCAGTTACCCAATTATACTCCTGGGTGGAGAGAAGCCATGTAGATAAAGTGCCTTGCTCAAGGACACAATCAAAGTGCACAGCAAGGGATTGAAACCCCGACCTCGGGGTTGGGAAACCAAATCGTTCCAGCTGCGCCAAACTGCTTCCTTTGCAATGAACCCCATTTTTAAAATCTTTTGTAGTACTTCTATAACAAATATTGATTAGCCTTGTAAATAGAGCACCCTTTATATCTTGCACCAAATTGTTACATTTTTAAGTAGGTAGTTGTGATATTTTATTTACATACATTATTAATTAAACTTTAAATGTAAAGAACTTTATACTTTTTCTTTAAACAAAGTACAATACAATGATGGAATACATTTATACAGAATGCAATGCAATAAATTGAATGAGTGGCCAGTGACACAAAAGGAAACTTAATCACTATAACAGTCTGTGAACCTAGGTTTAACATAAATACAGTATTTTAAATAATATAGGCCAATTATAATATAAAACAAAATTAACAAAATACAGAAAGCAATTATCTAAGTTAGTGTTATACAAAAATATATAGCAAAATATTTAATCATTGATCAAAAAAATAAATAAATAAATGAAACAATTTGAAAAATTTAAATTTAAAAGAATATATATAAATTAATTAAATATAAATTATGTTATATTTAAACATAATAACTTTAAATTAACACTATATTTTCAAGGTTTGATTTTCTAATGTTTTATTTATATTATATATTTTGTAGTTGTTTGAGTTATAGTTAGTTATTATTTTTAGTAGACTTGATTTTCTTGTTGTCAAACCCAACCAATATGTGCAATTCTTGTTATTGTTGTAAAAATGTCATGAATTGACCATTGGTTTGACATCATTTCCTTCCAAGGCTTATTGGGTTTCCCTCTAAATTATATTCTCTACTCCAAAGTTCAATACACTTAAACCAACATAACAAAAGTGGCTCACTGTATTGTTGCATTGAAAGGACAATACAATACAAGTTGAATGGCTAAGTAGTATTGGCAAGGGTGCCGCTAAGTACAGCAGTACTGGTTCAAGCCGCTCCAGGCCCAAGGTAGTGTTGGTCGAACCAAGTCTGCTTGGGTAGAACTTAAAACTGGAGGTCCAGTGTACACTTCTTGCTTGTGTGCACCTTAAAGAAACCATTGCATCTCGGAAAAGTAGTTGTTTACCCTGATGCTGTGATTCATTTCAGCCTCTGTTGTTATGAACATGATGCTAGTAAGCACCTCTCTACAGCAGCTAAAGTAGTCACGGACCACACCCAACTATGCTGCGAGTTACGGGTTATTCTCCTACCTTTACCCTATTGATACTGGGTTATTAAATGTCTTGTGAAAATAATAGTAAAAATACTGTGATTAGATCAGTATTTTTTTTTGTAGTATAAAACCTTTTAACTTTATCACAAAATCTAATACAAGTCTGTCGAAAGGTTGCATTCTTGCACCAGGATGTTAGATACATCACAGCCAGTACTTACTAATAATCAAGATTGTGTATAAACTTTATGTGCCTACATGTTGAATCATGACTATATTAAACATTAAGATGTTTCCATTCTCAGTGGACATCTGGAGTGATTAATAGATGATCACTCTATCATTCAATCGCCTTGGGTGGGGGGGCAGTGGGTTTCCATTAAGGTTCTTATCGAACCACATTCATTCTTGGCCAGCCGTGCTTAAAAACCCCAGCTTGCACAGTTGACAGGCTCTGGGGTAGTTCACACTAGTTTGAACCCTAAATGCCAATATTTCATAGTTTACATTTTTTTTTTTCAATGGAAGATATTGTGGCCACTTATCATAAATGATGTCAACATCTAGTTACCTAATTCTTGGATACACAAAAAAATGAGAATGATGTCAACATCTAGTTACCTAATTCTTGGATACACAAAAAAATGAGAGTTGTTAGCACTGCACCACTTTAATAATGACAGGAAATAGAATAATGATTGCGGGCTCAAATTAATAATGATGTCAGGCCGTGAGAGCTACATTTAACCAATCTATCATGTTTCT
This sequence comes from Anneissia japonica, assembly GCF_011630105.1. Classification (NCBI taxonomy): domain Eukaryota; kingdom Metazoa; phylum Echinodermata; class Crinoidea; order Comatulida; family Comatulidae; genus Anneissia; species Anneissia japonica. The sequence goes on from NW_022725562.1 coordinate 115,798, forward strand.
TTATTCCATACCAGAATGAATGACTATAATCAGTTCAAGTGACATCCCATAAGTCATTGGTGACTGTTATCAGCCTACCTACAATTCTCCACCCATTAATAATTAACTTATGATATCTGTTCTAACTTCCCTGTATGCTGTTCAGCTACAGTACATATGTTACTATCACCGTACGAATACACACGACAACATAGTACATTTTAAACCACTTATGGTTGGCGAATGATTGATTAGCTATGAGTTGGTGAGCTATCGTTGAATATTTTCTCATGGATCAGTTTCTTGAATCTGCAGTACGTCAAGCTGGCAGTGAAAATATTACGGAGAGGATAACTAGTAATTTGATTTTCCTGTTTCCATTATTTATTAGCTATTGTTCTTTTGTCTTTTGCATTTTCATAGGTACATGAATGAAGTGCATTACTAAGTACTTGTAAAATGTAATATTTATATATTGAAAATTATTTATGTTGTATATTCTGCATGACTATAAGGCAATGCTTGTAAACATTGAATGTTGATGATCAGGCACATTGTTATTGTTAAGTATTACAGTAAATGCTACTGTGTTATTGTACAATTTCGTTTCTGCTTAAAACTTCCTTGTATCTTTATGTGATAATAAGGCATTCAATTCAGAATGCATTGTCAGGCAGACGGGTCTTCTGTTCATGACCAAAAAGAATATGGCGTATTGATCAGTTTAGCAACAACATTTGCGTTATATGATTTAGATTAAATTTTAGAAAATAAAAATTATAATATTTACCCACAATGAAGTAAAAAAATAACTGTAGGCTAACAGAATTCAAAACTGAATGAAAAGATTTTTTTACGTTTACGTTTCCATCTCTTATTAGGCTTTGACAACAATTTTTCAGTTCGTCGTTATTTTTATTTTTTTATGGAAAAATTATTGTTTTGTTTTTTTTGAAAAATAGAAAATAGTAAATATTTTTCATGAGGCTCCAAAATTTGATGAGGGTCAGGGTTTAAGCTGGGAAAAAGGTATTTAACAATTTGGCTAATTCGTTATGAAAATAATAAGCCAAATAGAAATTTGATAAGTCAGCTTTAATTCCATTAGCTTTATTGCTGATTTTGAATGAAAATATTTAGTAAGTTCAGCCTTTATTAGGATTTGGCTATTTGGCTGACAGCTTAAGGCTAACTCAGACAGCAAGCACAACACAGTCTGATGCAATTTAATGTTGCGTTGGGTCTTTGTGATTTAAACGCGGATGCATCGGGGATAGTCACGTCGTAGAATATTAACATGTTTAATATTCTCACGACCTGAAAACTGAGTTGGCCTTTAAACACTGTGTCTGTAATATACTGTAATTGAATTTACAGTCAACAAATATGTAAGTATTTGATTACATGGTGCATTATTTTTAAAGATTTCTTGCATTTTAGCAGGCATGTAAAATAATAATAATAATGGGCTCACGATTATATTAAAGCTCATTATAGAGCTGTATATAATTGCTTTCGTTGACAACATGAAAAGCCTTTAAAAGCATTGGTGCCAATAGTAATACCTGTACCTACCTTTTAATGCATAAAAAGATGAATCCGGGCTCAACATTGTTAATCAAGCCACAGTGAGAGTACCACTTAAAGCAGTATTGCTCACAGTTCCTCTACAGCTGTCTATAGCATTGCAATACATACATGGAGGTTTTTAGTTAATTAGCTACTTTAAAACATACTACTGTTAGCTATGGAAAATATTCTGTTTTTTAAGTAGTTAAAAAGGTGTATGAAAATTATGATTACTACTAGTAATATTAGTCCGGCAGCTTAGCAGATGGATGTGGACGTTCCGGACAAAAGCATCAATTTTTTTTTACATGCTCCTTATGGTCATAGCATTCAATTTTTGGTAGGAACCACCTCATCCGAGGTCATTATGGTGGCCATCTTGGATTTCAAAATGGCCGCCTAATAAAACCTACTCAAATAAGCGCCTGTCTCTTATACACATCTAGATGTGTATAAGAGACAGGTATTGCTCACAGTTCCTCTACAGCTGTCTATAGCATTGCAATACATACATGGAGGTTTTTAGTTAATTAGCTACTTTAAAACATACTACTGTTAGCTATGGAAAATATTCTGTTTTTTAAGTAGTTAAAAAGGTGTATGAAAATTATGATTACTACTAGTAATATTCCATTGATCAAGAAAGATTACAATGGTGAAAAAATATCAAACAATATACACTAACTTATTGTTTTTACTTGTCTTGAACACTGTTTTAGGCAAAAAATCAGAGAGTGTTATAATGTGGAATAATAAAAAATGCTATTATGTTGAATGGTGTCCATGAATAATTAGAAGAGTAATTTTCTGTGTATTTTATTTCATTTTGTGAGTGATAATATGTATACTGCTATATTCATAAATTATTTTTTTTTTATCTTACATTGGTGAGATTTAATAAATTTCATATCCCTTAAAATATAATATATGAACGTAAACAACAAATTAATAATAATAATTTTAATATCATTAAAAGAAATTAATTTACTAATTTCATTTTAAGAAATATATAATAAAATATGTTTACATTTTATGTATTTCAGGTGCTTGGCATTCTAAACGCCTCAGTTGTTCAGAATCAGAAGCCTCTAACTCAACAGTTCTCCTAAGTAAGGCTGAGCTGGACAAGTTACTAGACGAAGCCAATGATGCCTTGGAACATCCTGAAGATGACGACGTAGCTGTGATTGTTCTTCATAAGGAGGATGAGAAGCAAGGCCTAGGACTAACATTAGCTGGTGGGGTTGATCAGGAAGTGAAAGAAATCACAGTAAGTGATCTTTTGATGAAAAAAGTCTTCGGCTACATTATTACCATGTTTTAGCTTGTCTACCTTGTTTAATAAGAAATTCAAAAAACTGCTCCTACAAATTTCTTATTCGCTTTTTCTCATTATCTTCATCTCATCACCTTTCTTTTTTTCTTATCTGTACCTCCTTTATTTCTTTTTCAATCCCTTCATCTTTACTTTATGGCTTTCAATAAATCACCATTGATTGTTTCTGCGGTTAAAGCATTTATATTACCTTTTCATTCTTTTCCTCCACTTCTTCACTCCTTTTCTGCATCTTCATATTCTCATGTCAGGTCTGTAAATCTTTTTTCTCCAGCTCCTTACCTCTTCTTTTCTGTATTTTCTCAACAATCCCACACATTTTCAACAGATATCATACATTATATTAATTTTTCCACTAGGTGCACAAGCTGATTCCAGGGGGGTTAGCACATCGAGACGGACGCATTCAAAGGGGTGATAGACTGATCTCAGTCAGTGGTAAAGTGTTGAAGAACGTCACTCATGCACAGGCATTGTCCTATCTTAAGGTAAATAAGATAGACGTCGTCTTGGTTGTGTCTAGGCACATTGAAAAGGAGGATGAAGGTATGTTAATCTATTATTCAACTATGAATGACTTTACTTTTATTGTGAATGGAAAATTGAATGTCTAAACTCACCCAATAAAAAATTATTCAAATTAACTATTATTTAAGTGATTATTAATACATTACTAATTAAGGATTCAAAAGTAGTATTCAGTCATCATCATCATAATGGTATTTTTAATTTTGTATTAATTTGATGTTAATGTTTTATCATATTATTTATAATATATAGAATTTCTATTTGCTTATTTCAAGTGAATTTTGTTCACTGTACAGTATGTTTTTACATTCCGTAATGTCAGTGGAAATGAATTTCTGGGGTTTTATTCAGACAATAATTACAAAAAACACATGATTCCATTGTTAATCACTTACGTTTCGTACTTCATAGATCTTCCAGCAGGCAGCACTGAAATAACACTAACCAAGGGAGCAGCTGGCCTTGGGTTCAGTATTGAGGGTGGGCGTGGGTCGCCCAAAGGTGATCTACCAATCACAGTCAAGAAGATCTTCACAGGTGGGATCTCAGATCGCAGTGGACAGCTCCACGTTGGTGATGAAATCTTACAAGTTAACAGCTACAAGTTTGTTAATTTGACACATTATGAAGCATGGACAAAACTAAAAAGTATCCCATCTGGTAACGTTAAGATGATAATTAGGAAAGCTGCCACTGTGAGCACTGACGATTGAATACCGGAGATGCCTGATTCAACTCCTTTTGTGGTCATAAAGACACTACCTTGACATAAGGATGATGGACGATGAAGAAATGCACTTTTGTCGGAAGATTAGTGTACTATCTAATCATTATTTCATCATCATCATTATTATTATTGGTGTTGATTATAAATATTATTATTATTTAGGGCTTAATTTATATTTTTAATACAACCTTTTAATTACATAAATGTCATAACCTTTAAAACTTTTTAAAATAGGACATTTACATGGATTTGGTGCTAGATTATATGGTAGAAACATACATTAATTTTAAGATATCAAATATAACATAAGTATATTTAGTCACTCCTAAGCATTAAAACAACACTTGGTTATTAGAGCACTTTAGTCCCATATAATCAACTTGCTGATGGTATTAGAAATCTTAAACCAGACCTGCGTTTTATAGAGAAGTTTTGGAGAGGTCACAACTTGAAAGTTTCTGGTTGTGTGCTTTTCTTAGTTTTGCAGACACTAGTATAAAGCTATAAAAGATTCAGAGATAGCAAAACTGCAATACGACCAAATAAGTGTTAAAAGAAATATGTATTACAGTAGGTGGGTAATCTATGTTTATGGTTCATTATTAGAATTTAAATATGTGAATAATTGTTATATAGTTTTCATTTTATTTTAAAGGTAAATTGTAATGTTAATGTACATATGTAGCAATTCTCTTGCAGTATTATTATAGATGAAACCTTTATAGAAACCGTACTTTACACCTTCTTATATCTTGGATTGTCCTGTAATGGTATATGAAATTTTAACTATAGTTTCGTACATTTCATGTTTCTTTAGATCAAGTTTACTATAAATTTCATGAGTTTAGAAATATATTCTGTGTATTCTTTGTCCATATTTACTATAGCAGAAATTTATGTTTTATTTTTATAGATCTATTATAGGTTTCTTGTATTACTGGAACTCAACTTAGATTAGATGAAAGCTTGAAAAATTTATTTTAATTTATTGATATGCGTATTTGTTTATGTGATGCGTATTGCACAGTGAGTTGATTTTGACAACATGATGCTAGTATGTTGTACATATTGGTGCTCCATAAAATAGCTTTTATCATTTGGAGTATTTGGAATTACTCTAATTTTTGAGGAAACTCCTTGAAACTATCTAATGTTGTACACAGTGGTGGCGCTATGATTTCCTCGACGGCAGGGCAACGCCCCCAACAGGCAGGGCAAGAGTTGCACTTTGGCGCGTAGTGCAATCTGAGGGCCGTATATCCGATTCGGGGGACGGTTTAGGAGGGGGAATCCCCTCCCCAATAAGAAAAATTTTTTTAATAATAAGCCGCTAGATGCTCATACAGGGCATCTGGCCAACTCATAGACAGCCAACATTACACACAGTTGTTTTGAATAGGTTTTTGACTTGTATTAAATAAAGGATATAAAAAAGAACTATAATGCTTTCTAAACAAAATGTAGTTAAACAATAGCATCTGCATACACTGGTCATTGCTTTTTCAAGCAATTGACCATAGTTGTGTTGGAGAATGCCAACATACTGTGATTGGATGATCGGCATAATGCTCTATAATTATTGTATTCATTTAAAATATGTGTGCACTGATTTTAAAGTTTTAAATTGTGTTTGCAATTTTTGTTGTATTTCTATGTAACATCTATGGTATTGAAATAAAAACAATAATAATAATAATAATAATAATAATAATAATAATAAATTTAAATAATAATAAATTTTAATAATAGAAGCAGATATTATACTATAATCATCCAAGTGTTGATAAATTGTATGTACAGTAATTGTATATTTCTTGAACACTTACCTGAAACCTACTTAACTTGCTAGTTCAAGGGAGAAGACCCCTCAAATTTTATTGAACAATCAATGTTCTATATAACCTTGAAAAAATTATATTATATAAAAGATATTTCATTTTGCAGCATATTTTGATATTAATTATATTTTCTTCCTTAATTCTATTATTTAATAGATTTATATTTTTGTGTATTTTATCGAAAAATATGGTAACTTTGATTTGCATGTACTGTAGTTCCAAAGTAAGTTTTGTCTAATTCAATGTTACAGTTATTGGTGGTGTTGCAGAATTTGAATTGTTTTATTTACTCTTATAGCAAAAAATAATGAATTAGTTTTTCTAGAATCATGGAATTCATGTTGCAAATTATTCATCAAATTAACTGGTTTATTATTTACAAATTTTTGTATGCATATTTGTTAATTTTGGTCGGTGTGCGAGTAGCAAGACCTTAGAAAATAAATTGCTTTTAAGATATTGCTTCTACGCTCTGGAACAAACTTCCCGATTATGTCAAAGAGGCTGATTAAGATCTTCTGAAACTTACAATTACAGACACTTAATTTAAAATTGTCAAACGTTTGTTACTTTTTTTAATATTTAGATAATTATTAATAGAATTGTAATGCTTAAATGCAAAAGACTTTTTCATAGTTTCTATACTAATCATGCCTTTCAAACATGTAAATATATTTTCTCTAATGCATACAGCTGTATGTAGATTGTGTCATCTTGATAAGAACCAAATTTTATTTCACAGACCCATTTATAATCCTATGCTTGCAGGGCCAGTAACGGAAGCATAGACAAAATATGGGGCCTTGCAATGTAGGTTGGTCAATCGGTAAAAAACCACCACTATCCCACAGTAGCTCACATTCACCCCTCCCCAGATCCACTTCCCTCCTAATATCTCCTGTTCCCAGGTCTTTTCTCTTCTCAACCCAGTTTCCCCAGCTCAATTCTAACCTTCCCCATTCCTTTGTTGGCCTTGAATTGTTTACTGTGTAAGACTAATAAGGGGGCTAGGTTCCATAAAGTTAAGGAAAGTTTGATCGAGTTCCTAGTCCACATATCAAGCGCCCTGATCATCTTACATCAGATGGATATGTGCACTATATAAAACTACACTATTATTATTATATTAAGTTTGTATAGTTACATTTTCTATGTTTAACAGCTTTAAATTATACCTTATGTACCACCTTATATATTATTCTTGTTAACACTGCAATTTTATTGCCTTGATTTTGTTTGCTTTGTATATAAGTATTGAGCCAGCCAACCTTTCTTTCATATATTCGACCAGATATGCCAGAATGAAGTTAATAAAACTTCGGTAAATGTAAGCATATAAGCAGTGGTGTATCAAGGGGCACACAACCCACCCCCACTAAAAAGCTCGCGCCTCCTGAGTTGGGTGTCTTCCCCCC
>NW_022725562.1:123274-131474 GCF_011630105.1 Anneissia japonica
CCCCCAATCACTGGAAATTTTTCAAAGGCAAAAAAAAATTACACTAAAGTAGTTAAAAATCACCTTATATGACATTATTTTTGTCAGCGTCCATTAATTTAATCACCGAGCCTTCCCAGTTCACCTTGACACCCCTCATGTGCACCCCTCCCCCATTTTAAGACTTGTAGATATGCCAACAACATGGGCTCTATGCCAACTACATAAGCATACTGATAATGTTTGTTAACAAAGTGATACCAATGTCGAAAGAGAAAGACAGATATGGATCCAGTGATGTAACATGGAGGGTGCTGGAACAATCTGAATTTTGAGTGAAAGTGTTTCGGGGAGGGGCTATGTGCATGTTCGCCTGTACCCTACTCCATATCTGTCAACTGAAGGACTAAACATGAGTGGGATGGAGAGGAGTAATACAATCTCATTAGATAAATATCTTTTTAGTAGTTTTGTATGTTAAATGTATAAGAATGTTAGCATGTTTAAGATACTCAAAATATTGATAGTTTGTACAATACAAATGTATAGTATTTTGACAATTTGAAGATTATATCTCCTAAATTAGGGATTTTTTTTTCTTACAAAATGATAATTTGTTTATGGTATTTGTTGTGCTATTTTGGATCGTATTTGATCAAGACTATGTGGAGGTTGTTGCCTACTACTGTACTGGCTCTTCTGTTATTTTTGGTGCTGGAACTCCTATTTCAGATTTTTTGTAATATGAAGGACTTTGATAATAAAGCCTGGTATTTCTTATACATTGTGTTATTTTTTTGTCTGATACCGTATTTAAAACCTTGAAAAGAAGACCATGGGCTTCTTTTCAAGATGGCATGGGCTTTTTTTCGAGATAGTACAAGTACAGTACACATCTTACAACTTCAAAGAAACAAATTAATTTAAAACACGCTTTCATCCCAACTCGCCATGGTTTAATGACAACATCAACAACTACAGGAGAAAATGTCGCCTCCTAGAAAGAAGATGGCGAAAGTCCCGTTGTGAATTTCACCGAGAAATCTACTGTGAACACAAGAAAATGTTATGTCATACAATTAGAAGAGCCAAATCTAATTACTACATCTCAATTTTCCAAGAACATGCTAAGGATCAAAAGAAAATTTTTAAACTTACAAACTTCTGTATAGACGAGCTCCTTCTCCACTTCCACGGATGGACACTGACCATACAATAGCAAACTGTTTCCACTCATTTTTCAATCTTAAGATACAAAAAATCTGTGAAGGTTTCTCTCAAGCGCATGATCCACATTTACTTGATCGTACAAATATAGCTGCTGTTCTCAACCAGTTTGAAGAGGTTTCAGTCGATGAGGTAATTAAAGACCATTGTTAGGAATTTTCCTTCAAAATCATGCGATCTTGACCCAATCCCAGCTGTCTTGGTTAAGAAATGTACTTCAGTTCTGCCTGCTCTGACTGCAATCATTAACAGCTCATATTTTGGCGAGGTTCCTTCATCAATGAAAGTGGCCCAAGTCCGTCCTGTATTAAAGAAATCCAGCCTTGATTACAATGTTCTCAGTAACTTCCGACCAATCTCCAAAGCTTCCTTTCTAAAACTACAGAGAGAGTTGTTGCTGCACAGTTACTTTCTTTTTGAACTAAGCATGAACTACTAGATATTCATAAATCTGCTTATAGATCTCACCACAGTGTTGAGACTGCAATTGTTAAAGTTCTCAACGATCTCTTATGCAACATGAACGAAGGATAAGTTTCTATTTTAATCCTTCTCGATCTCTCGGCTGCCTTTGATACTGTTGACTATCAAATCCCAACAACACGCTTAAGCTCATCCTTTGGAATAACTTTCAAAGCACTTAAATGGTTTTGTTCATATCTAAGTGATCGAACCTCATTTGTCCGCATTAAATGTGACACTTCTTCTAGAGAAACCTTCAAGTTTGGGCTTCCCCAAGGATCTGTCCTGGGTCCTGTTCTATTCTGTATGTATATCACATCTTTAGGCAAGATAATTAGAAAACAGGTTTCCAATACCATTGCTATGCTGATGACATTCAGATATTTTGCAGTCGACCCCTTACATTCGGTTGTTAATGACGCAGTATCTAAAGTACAAGTATGTCTGGATGAAATCTGCATCTGGCTCGAATCTAACCTGCTGAAATTAAACGAAAAGAAAACAGAGTTCATGCTGATAGGTTCGAAACACAATTTATCCAAAGCTGGAACTCACCACATCAAGATTGGTGAAACTCTAATCAAACCATCACCCACCTGCAGAAATCTTGGCATTCTTTTTGACAACACGTACCCTTTCAATGGTTCAACATGTGAACGCGGTTTGTAGATCTGCTCGTATTTCCCTTCATAACATCAGTCGCATCCGAAAGAATATAAATAGTCACATTGCTGAAATACTCATTCATTCTTTCATAGCAAGGAGGTTAAAATAAACCTCCTTGCTTCAAGGCTATAGATAACTGTAATTCCATTCTGCCAGTGGCGTAAAAAATATTTTTCATTGGGGGTGGGGATGATTGGCGTGTTAGCCAGTTTCGTAACAGGCGCGGGGGGGGGCAGGGGAAAACTGCCCCTCCCCTGACGGTTTTTACCGGGCTGACCAAGCCGTCGTACCGGGCTGGGTAATGAGAGAAAACAAAGAGGGGAGAGGGAGGGAAAGAGAAAGAAGAGGAAAAGAAAAGGAAAGAAAACGGAAGAGAAAAATAAAGACAAGAATAAAAAGGAAGATATCATAATGGCCAGACTCACAACACCCAGCAACCCCTTCTTCACTTAAAAAACTGTCATAACTCCTTTGATCTATGCTGCCCGATAGCGTAACCACTGGGGGACAAGGGGAAAATATCTATCTTTGTACATTTGTCAATTGTACATTTTAGGGAGTTTTGATCAATTCCAACGAAATTAGAATTAAAAACACCGGGGGACAAGGGGAAAATATCCATCTTTGGAAAATCTTTCCCCACCCTTGACAAATGCATCCTCTCTGAAAGTGCCTAAAATTCTCAAATTCTTTGCGCGCATTTCTTGTTACGGTAGCCGGTCGTCTGTGGCAGGGCAAATGTGTTTCCCGTTCCTTTGTTCGAGCCACCTAGGCAGAGGTCCGGGATTGCGCCAGGGTGGTGATGGATGGTGACCCCGAAGAGTATTTGCATCTTATTTTGCCTATCTTTCCCATCCATGTCTGGTCCGACACAAATAAATATACTACTATATCTTGTTCACATCATCATCATTATCACAGTGCTGGTGCCAGCGGGGGTCGGGAGAAATTACCCCCTCCTTCGGACAGGCCACGAGGTCGTCGGACCAAAAATATTATTTTGCCTATCCAAATAACGTTATTTTGAGCCAATCCCTAATAGGCCTAATGGTCTAAAGCACGTAATTCCCAGTGATTTAGTTGATAACCTATTATAATGATGTCTCGTAATTTTAGCTGAGAATGTATCAATGAGGTGTATTTATTTTTTTAGGTTTTGTGTGTTTTTTTTTTGTTTTTTTTTAAATGTTTATCATCATCATTGTAATCGTCGTCTGTAGGACAGAGCGTCACCCTCTCAACTCAATAATGGTCAATGGTCATGCATTTTTTATAGCGCCTTCTACAATAAAAAAAAAAAAAAAATCTCTAGGCGCTTTTAAACCAATTGCTACAGTAAATTAATTGATGAACAACGGGCTAAAAAAAAAACCAAATTGGAGGGAGATGCGCACACCCGACAATGTTAATGTATTAATGATTAATTTTGATAATTTTTTAGTGACTAGTTGTGCATGTCCTTTAAAATATAAATTTTTCTTTGTGGAAAGCCTCTTCACTTTAAATGCTTTTAACCTTTAGGTTATCCTGCCTCATCAAGTTACCGTATACTGTATTTATTTGAGTAAATGCCACTCTTTAATTAATAAACCTCCTTCCAGTTCCAGAGTCCCATTTGGAATAGAGGTCAATTGATATTGTCTCTTGGTGTGGATGATTGTTGGATTGTTTCGTATACAGTACCAGTCGTTGAGGGCGCTATTAAAAAGAACAGCATGTTGTAACATGATACAAAAATAAGTTGTTGTTGAGTGACTGTGGTTGCTATTAAATTAAGGAAAAATGAATTTCATTAGCTGTTTGTGGAGAATTCAATTTCGCTCTTCTCATTTGTAAGTTTATACTGGTTATTAGCCTGGTCTATATTTTTCGAAGAATAAATTTAGGTCCCTCTAGCTGAAGGAGAAGGCAGAGGACCTGGGATCTACTCATCCCTGGCCTTCTTTCTCTATGGCCTATCGTCTATCCTACGGCTAGACTACGTCCATCCAGGCTTTACTTTTTGGCCAGGATGTAATTCCAAGGCTAGCTAGAAGATAAGAGGTTGGGGGGGGGGGGGGGGTATGTAGATATTATACATATTGTAGCTCGTTACACCCGCCTTCTTTATATAACAGAATCCAAGAGAGGATGAAATAATTAAGTAAATTGTAAGTAGTAGGCCTTTCAGCGTTCTACCAATCGAAACATTTTTACTGGTATGGTAAATAAAAAATCAGCTAGGCCTAGGCCTACGTGTGCAGAGTAGTGTGAGGCAATACCCCTTTTGACATGATGTTTAATGACTTGAAAAAACAACAAAACATACAGTAATAGCCTAGGCATAGGCTGGAATGATGTTCATGTTTTGAAAGGAGGCCAGGCTGTACTACCTGGCTGGCCTAATCAGTGGTTTTTTTATTTTACAAACACAACATTTTTACCGGTAATAGCTGGTTATCTTTACCCTGTAAATTTGATGGCCAAAATATCTTCTGGAGAACACTGCCTTTAGTATTTAGGGAGTCATATATTTATTAAGAGGTTTTAGGCATGTCTTTTTACTGGGTCTCTAGTAAAAATATAGGCCTATACCAAGGATGTATTAAAAATAAGCAAACTAAATTGCACCTAGATTACAACGATGCATGTGATGCAATTAAAATTGAGATTTAGTCAATTTGTTTTCATTTTAGAATGCCTAATGTCGTCACTAACCATGCCATTAAAGCAGCATACTCAACAACATTTGGGAAGGTCTTCACCACTCCATCATGGACAATCAACCAAAGTCTGCAAAGAACCACACCATCCACAAGCTTAATCGGAACTGATGCATTATATGTGCCTTGCAGATTTCGAGCAAGAGGGAATACATATCAACCACATACTGTGAAGAGAAAGAGAAAGTTTGGTCTCCATGCTCGGTTAAAGAAGAAAGGTGGACTCGCTGTACTTCTGAGGCGTATAATAAAAGGGCGGACAATTTTGACTCACTGAGAAAGAAAGATGATAAATTAGGATGAAGTGAGTGACACAGTTGGATCAAAGTAGATCAGCTCAGTGATTGCAGAGAATATTGGCACAATGATGGTTGATAGTTTCACCTGGAAATTTGAGCATTAATGACAATAAAAAACGCTGAGTGCATATAGACCTTTTTTCTGCTATATAAATTTATCTATTATAATACTGTAATAATAATTATTATTATTATCATACAATCAGTTAAGTTTTACTACATTATTACTCAAATGTAATATGACAATATAGAGAGTTTTCAAAGGGGTATCCATTAAAAATGAATTCTTTGTCAACCATTTAAAGGTTTTATTATTAGATACTGTACTACTTAAAGATGTATTGTCACATGCAAAACACACAAAAAAAATAAATAAATAAAAAAAAACATTTTCGAAATTAACTCATTCATTTTAGTAACATAAAAATTATCAACTTGAACATAGAAATTAGTGTATTTTGAAATATTTACCCATAATTTTACAGTGAAAATTATGGAAACACTTCCAGTCACTAGAGAGTGTTGATTATTATCATTATCCTGTATAAAAATCAGGGTACACATTTCTTATTTATTATGATTTGTTGTTTATTTTCAGGGACAGCACATCTTTAAAATCATAGTCATCATCTTTACATTTTATTGTGTATAATTATGAAGGTATGCCTTTGTAGTATTTCCTAGTTTTTTAGCATTTGGGACTTTAGCATGTTGGTCCACAGTGGTTCAAAAAAGTCCAACAAAGGTCTGAATAATGAGGCCACTTATGACCTTTGGAGAGGGTCCAGTGGTCAAACGGAATGGTAAAATTTCATTAAGTTTTAGATCACAATACAAAATGCAGAAACCCACAATCACAATTAACATTAATGCTTTGAACCATTTGTAGTCCCTATTTGTAAGAGTACAGTGTAACTATATATTTTGATTAGCGTGTGTTGAAGTCTTTTAGTGGAGAATTGAGCTATGCCCATGATATCATTGGAAACCAGTTCTGTGCAGGAAGGAAGTAGATTCCTGTTAGAACTATACATGGGCCATTTATTTTATTATAAAATCAGTTATCAAATAAGATTCACATCATCTGAATTCCTAATCTACCAATTACAGAAAGTTCAAAACTCGGCGGCATGCCTGAATACAACACATTAACAACACATTACTGTACACGTCATCCTTAATGATCTACATTGGCTTCCTGTAAGAATTACATTTAAGTTGCCCGTACTCATAGGCGTAGATCCCGGGGATGGGGGATATATCCCCCAATATTTGACAAGGGGGGATGGTCCATTGTATCATATCCCCCCCCCCCCAATATTTTGACTATGTATGGGATAAAATGGAACTTTACACACTTAAAAAGACTGTCACAGAAATAATTTGCACTGTCTTATGCGCTTACAAAGATGAAAATTAGCATAATGTATTAATGTTGATAACAAAATTATTTTATCTGGTACCAATCTAAGCTCTTCTTTCCTTAGATGTTAGATGTTCTTGCAAAGAGAGCCACATTTCACACTGAAGGGTGTGTACGACATCAGTAATGTTATGTCAATTCTAAGAATGTTTAAGGTTATATCGGTTGATGAGGAATTTATTGATTAGGCCTATAATAGCAAATTGCATCAATTTATTTTGCAAAAACAAGGTTTCCAGTTTCAGAGAAGGGCACATCTCCTGTCCGCACAAGGGCACACATTGGCGCTAACACCAGGCGCGTAACAGGGTCTTGGGTCAGAGTTTGTATATATTTTTTAAATTTTTTATTTCAACCATCTTCAAAGAGGGTAACCCTTCGATTTTAGCCCAGTAGGTTAACTAATATTCAGGGGCTTTCTTTAATAAAATTAAAGAACAGTACAAACAACATCATTACAACATAATAATAATAATAACAATAATAATAATAATAATAATAATAATAATAACATACAATCCTCATTTCCCTGTTAGTAATTTACCATACCAACCCACCCCACTCCGCATATAGAAAACAATACGACATAGGGCTTATCTTATTTATAATATAGGCCACACACGTGTGTTTGAAACTAAATATAAGCATTCTCATCATGGTTTTTATTTATTACAAACATATTCTTTCACCATCTATACACATTGAGGCCCTTCTTTTAGGTTAAAATGATCTATCTTAAATTTGTCTTTCTTGAGTTTGGGACTATTATGTGTTTAAATAACTTAAAGGATAAAACTAAAAAAGCCCCTAAAAAATGCACGCCAAGCGCGCAAAATATTTTTGTGTTTTTAATTCTAATTTCGTCGGAATTAAAGAAAACTCCCTAAAATGTGCAATTTATAGAGGAAATTGGCCTACCGTAACCAGAAATGCGCGCAAAGAATTTGAGAATTTTAGGCACTTTCAGAAGATGCATTTGTCAAGGGGTGGGGAAAGATTTTCCAAAGATGGATATTTTACCCTTGTCCCCCGGTGTTTTTAATTCTAATTTCGTTGTAATTGATCGAAACTCCCTAAAATGTGCAATTTTTAGAGGAAATTGGGCCATGTTAACAAGAAATGCGAGCGAAATTTGAGGTTTTTAGGCACTTTCAGGGGATGAAAGTGCATTTATAAAGGGTTGGGGAAGATTTTTCAAAGATAGATATTTTCTTCTTGTCCCCCAGTTGTTACGCCATCGGGCAGCATAGATCAAAGGAGTTATGACAGTTTTTGAAGTGGAGAAGGGGTTGCATGGGTGTTATGAGTCTGGTCATTATGATATCTTCCTTTTTATTCTTTTTCTCTTCTCTTTTTCTTTTCCTCTTCTTTCTCTTTCCCTCCCTCTCTCCACTTATTACCCAGCCCGGGTTGACGGCTTGGTCAGCCCGGTAAAAACCATC
>NW_022725562.1:131560-138790 GCF_011630105.1 Anneissia japonica
TCTCTCCCCCCCCCCCAATAAAAAATATTTTTCTACGCCACTGCCCGTACTTGTTCATTCAAACAATCTCGTCTTATTTGTATCGAATCTTGTACCCTGTTCCTTCCCGTGCACCCTGTTCAACTGATAAGCGTGCAAGTTTCTTTGCTTAAAATAAATGTATTGTAAGTGCTCGAATATGCGCCGCGGCGCTTATTTTGGCAGGCTTCTGTGCAAGACTTATTCGAGAGCGGCGCTTAAAAAAAAAATATTGGCGTGGCGCTTTCCATGCTCTTTCCAGTGTTACCTATCTCACATATTCTTGTATTTCGGTAGGCCTATCATAGTTCCTAGTCATCATAAATAAACGTTTATAAAGAAATGCTTGTGTCTTCATTGTGTTGTTTATTCATTTTAACACTATACATATGTATTTAAAACCTTGTTTCTCAAAGTGTTTCACTACTACACACACACACACACACACACACACACACACACACACATATATATATATATATATATATATATATATATCATTGTAAATCATTATATATACATATATATCATTGTAAATCCTGACATTCAGTAAAGCTGATGAAGGCCAGAGGACTGGCCGAAAATTTCTTTCGAAAATAAATGAAGTGTTCTACAGTCTACATGCCTTGTCGTTGAAACAAAAAATTACTCGAAAACAAATAATTTACTCGATTAAGCGCCGCCGGCTCTAGCGAAAACAATCAGGATTCCCCCCAACCACCCAACTTAAAAAAATCCATCCTGCTCCTTGCAATTCCCCAATATCTAACCCCTATTAAGCCATCCATGCCAGAACTCGCAGTGTAAAATCTGTCTAATCCTTATTACTAGCAAATCCACCCTTCACATGTAATTCCACAGAATATATGTTTCAATTGTGATCGTGGAATTGCTTAACCGGGTATGTCGGGGAGACAGGGAGCTGCTTAGACTTCGGTGTAACAAAAATCCATTAGGGGTTTTCCAGTTGCACAACATTTTAATTTGCCTAACTTATCTATTGACAGCGGCTACTCAAGTTGTCCTGAACTGCAGTGGATCTTAAAATTAAACACTTATCTTGGGCAGATGTAGGATTTAGTGGTAGGTGGTTTGAGCAAGGGCGACGATCTGTTTTGGAAGGTGGTGGGCCATTTAGTGAGTCCACACTATCCATAGTTGTGGCTGAGGCGATTTGAGGAATAGTAGGCCTACCTGTAGATGGCCGGAAATGACACTTTTATATAGTAAAATTTATCATCATCACATCATTATTATATTATGTAGTCAAAATGAAGGGCCAACAAATTCTCATGATCTTTTATCAGCGACTTTCGCAACCACTGAGTTGTGTATGTACCTATTTATATCTAGACCTAGCTACCGTATAAGAGATATATATATATATATATATATATTGTATATATTAAATTGTTGTTCACTGCGCCTTTGACATAAGGCCAAAAATGTCTGTTTGCCCTCCTCCACCCGCCCTTAACTCACTGAAAAAAATAAGGGCGGAAAAACAAAACAAAAAAAAAACTTTAAAAAGGGGGGTTTTTTAGCTTTTTTCTTTACAAATTTAAAAAAAATGTGAGTGAATTTATCTTTATTTTTTGCCAGATGCAAATACAAATTAGTCTAAAGTTGTTTTTGATGTAAGATATATGCCATTCTAGGCCTCTGTGGGTTATTTTCATTCCATCTGATGAGTATTTAAAAAAATAAATAAATTAAAAACAAAACTTTTTACACCCGCCCCTATTTATCATTTCTATATATATAGGATATATATACTGTAAATAATATTAGTGTATTATACACATTAATATATATTAATGTGTACATAGTGTTTGTCAAAATATATTGTTAAAACTACGGTTTGTTCTCAAAAATTCCTAAAGTTTCATCTATGGTAACAAAGAAATAAAGTACAGTACAGTACTGTAATGTGAAAAGCTTGCTGTCAGCCTTTAAAACGCATTGAACGACGCGTTAACCACGTTAACGCATTGGGTTTTTTTCAGGACAACGCAGCAATGTTTTGTAGCCGGACAGAGAGTGCACTGAACTGAAGTCACAAGATCGTGATTCCGGATAGAGAGCTGACCTGCTAAACACTATTTTAGCATGTAGGATGCAATTGAAAACCTCATGTTATGGTATGTTTTAGCAGGTGTTTAGATTATCAAATTTTTTTTATAGTATACCACAATTTCCCTCCACCAAATCACCTTTTTATTTAGGGACTAGCCTAGGCCTGGCCCTAGTCTAGGCTTAGGCTAGGCCTAGAGCAGGTGCTATGCTAGCTGGCCCTATTTTATTGTAGGAAGGCAGGACTAGGCTAGGCCAGGCCTAGGCAAAATATATTGTCATTACTACACAACCTTGCCTAGGCCCTGGCCTAGCTAGGATAAGGGCCAATTGTAGCCTATCCATCCGCCATCCCTTTATTATATCCTGTCAGCTTTCAATAAGCCTTTTCCAGTGAGGTTTTCCTTTGAAGTGATGACAAACAACCCAAGTCAGTAGTGCGTAACCAACAGAAATAAGATAATTGAGGCTAAATTCTTGTCCTCATGCAATCTAAAAATTCATAACACGAGGACAAGTATTCAGCCTCAAAGCTTATCGTATTTCTGTTGGTTATGCAGTCATCGCTTCAAGATGTCTACCAATTCGTAGAAAAGGCTTATTATGTATCATAGCATTGAGATATTATAGTTTATGACAAAAACCCAAGATTAGATTCTGATTTGATAGCCTAGACTAGCCTAGGCCATGGCCTAGCCTAATGCATTTCACAGTGAGCACACATTTGCACACACACAGACAGGCCTGCAAGTTTTGAATATTCCAGCGATGCCCAAAATTACTGATTTTGAGATGTAGTAGGCGCTATCAGGCCCGTATTTAGGAATTTCAATGTGGGGGTTCGGATTGGGACTATGCGGAACTCCTTATCAAAACCCACATACATACTTCTTCTCTCCCCTAAATGGGGACTTTATTCAGTGTGATAGGCCTCAGTCCTTTTTACAGTATAAATAAATATACATTTTTAGTGCTTTAAATAAATTTATATTTATTTTTATTCTGTCCTCCGCTACATGGAATCCCATTTTCCGAAAATTTAAAGTTGCATACTTTTTAATATAGTAAAAAGATGTACTATGTGATGTAATCCCGAAGTATATATTCCTCAAATAAATATAAATATAATTTTATTTTTATTTCTTTTCCGCCCTCCTCTTGAAATATTTTCCAAAAAAAGTTCGTGAAACAAGGTATAAAAAAGTGTTCGTTTCTTAAAGCAAGATGAGTATATTGTGCCAGTTGAATAATTGTTAACTTAATAGTACACATTAAAAAAGACAACTTTTTGATTGATGGATAATTTAAATAATATTGCGGAATAAACTTCTTTCTAATGTTAAAATGAAACCCATTTCCACTAAATCATTGTTGCACATTTTACAAATACAGTTTTGCTCCAATGACCAGTTTCAATTTCAAGTTCTAGAATGCCCAGTCTTAGCTTAGTTAACATTATTATATTTTAAATTGTGGATATTTAAAAGATGATTACCTGTATCTGGTGTGATACTTTGTTTAAATAAACAATAATACTTTTGATTGTGATATCATTATTTCATAACATTTTTGTGTTTCTATATCAGTTACTCTTAATTGAATTCATGAATAAAAGTATATTTATCATGGAAATTTTGATTATTCCAAACATAACTAAACCATATGAACAGTAAATTTTTAACTTTCATTGTCCACCACTCCTCATTTCTTTAAACTTTTCTTAATTGAAATTCATAACACTAGTATATAAATATCTATTTCGATTAATTAAAATAATGTGCTTCCAAAAGCGAATAACGTTAACTATACATTTACATCCAAACCTTGTTATAATAATAGGTCCATAACTTTCCAGTGTAAAACAGTGATATAAATTAAGAACTTTTAAGTTCCAATGATTACAATCAATGGATTTTTACCCTGGTTATGACATACATGTGCTATATGGATATATAGTGAATCAATTTCTATGGTCCCAAGGGGGTATGTTGTTACGAGGTTCAACTGTAAGTACATTCATTAGCAGATTAAAAATGAGAAAAAACAACATGTATTAAAGCATACATTAGCTTTAATGAGCAAGTAGGCCCTACTATTTGGTTGTTAACATAAAATAATACATTAGGTCTATGTTCTACATTCAACCAGACAATACAGCTGGTAAACCAGTTAGTAGATGTATAATAGAGTCAATCGTCTAGCAGGCTCCTCAGAGTCATTCTACGGGGATGCATTGATGCAAACCTATCCACTATTATCAATTTTTTAATAATAATAATAGTAACTTTTATTAACTCTATCAAACTCTATCAAATTCTCCAAGATTCATTTTAAATAGTTGGCCTGGGATCCCTAACTACATGTATGTACTATTTTTGTTTTACCCCGCTTTTGTAGGCCTACAGAATAAAACGGCAATGAAAAAATCTTCCTAATTTTCACGGAACTCCATCTAAATACGGGCCTGCCTATCTGGCTTATTAATGTCACATATTCTGTATTGTTTGTATTGTTTCTAGGCTAGGCTTGTGTATTCCTTTCAAACACATTGACTTTAATATTAAATATAGTTTTTTTTTAAAATTAAAATTACAGTTTATGGGTTAAAAAACATAGTACAATCAGGTGGTATATCAGGGCTGAACATGATCAGATTATGTCTGGATTTTAAGGTTCACAAAGAGGAGAATGGAGAAATCTATTGATGTGGATAACGTAGCCTATCTTCCGAGGGCCGAAGTGTTCCCCAAATATAGAGCAGTCAGTATTTGTTTTATGTACCTCATACATAGATTCTGCGAGGCCTAAAAAAGTACTTATTTCCTAGCCTGTTCTATTAGACGCATACTAGGCCTACTACTACTACTTGACTAGCAAGGCCTAGGCAAATCAAAGAGTGTGTCTAGCTCTTCTTTGCTTAATTCCTCATTTTTGAGGGGAATAGTACTTTTTGAGGGGAATAATACTTTCTATTACCTCGCTTCTTAACCAATCATATGCCTAGAATCTATGTATTTGGTATAAAATACTGTATGTTTGCATTCCAGTTGCTAATGTCTGGTTTAAATGCTGTGATAGTCCAGGATTTTTACTCATGAAGAAAGCATGAAAACTTGTCTTGTTGTTGATGAATCTTGTTGAAGCCTCAACAAGACTTATCTGAATAGTTCCATCCTGTTCAATGTAAATACAAGTACCATTTGCCCTCCAATTCAAGACTCTCTAATTCAATACCACTTTTTCAAAGTACCAACTTTCAATTCAAATCTTTTAACACAAAGCTCGCCCTCTAATTGGAGACTGAACCCCGAAAACACCCCACATTTTCAGGTCACAGATGTTGTCTTGAATTGGTGAGTGATCTGTATACTGTTTGTTACTTTTTGTAGATATTTACAACTCCTCGTAACCATATTTGTTGACATCAACACAGATTTTGAGATAAAAAGTCTATAAATAAAGCTGAAACCATGCCGACATCAGAAATTGCCAAGTCACAAGAATACCAGAGTTTTCGAGCTTCTGTATCTCAGCACAAGGTACTGTAGATCAATTATCAACTTAGTTACACATGTCTTTTAGCTGTAATTAGCCTACTTACGTATATACTTTGTAGCTGTTATTACAAGACGATGATATATTTTGTTTGTCCAATTAAAACTCTCTGATACAAATGAAATTCCTCTCAACAATTTTTTTTTAAAGAAAAAGAAAATTAAAAGAACCTGACCAAACTACAGTATGCATCATGGGGTCAGGGACGATACTCCACTATGATCTTAGTGACCTACATACCCCAGCCCTAACTGATATGCATCCTGGGGTAGGAGTATTACCTAATTACATACCTTAGCTATAATTAACTAGGTTACACAGCTGTAAGTAAACTAGTTTAATATGTTGCTGTAATAATTATTGAGGATCACCAATTTTCTCATAAACATTATCAATATAATTGACATTTGTGATACTACTGTAGTATTTACAAAAACCTAATAAACATATCATAGGTGCAAGTTGATGATGGATCCAATAAAGAGTGGACCCTGTATGATGCCGGCCCACGTTGTGTTCGATGTCCACTTGTTTGTTTCCCTCCAGCAAGTGGAACTGCAGACATATTCTTCAAACAAATTCTTGGATTAACGGCAAGAGGGTACCGTGTCATATCGGTATGTCATATTTTTTCTATAATTATATAAACTATAGACGAGACTTCTTTATTACCTTGTTTAGCGAAACCCGCCAAACGCAAATATTGATGATTCACCAATAAAATGTTATTTTTATTTCCTCCTCTGTCTGGGTGTTTGTGGCAAAACTATTTGCTAAATAAGAAAACAAAATTTTATGTTTATTTCTATTCCGCCCTCCTCCGACGATCTTAAAAAAAGTAAGTATGCGAAGCAAGGAATATAAGTCTCGCCATATCTGCATTATTGAACTTAAGTGTCATCAGAAATTTACAATTATCAATAATCACTATTATAGAAAAATTTGTTCTTGTCTCAAATTAAACTTAAAGGTACAGTACTTATTTATTCAAAGATAATCCAATCAATTAACAGATTATTCTGATTATATTTTTTCGTGCAAATGACAGTACAGGTGATTACAATATGTAGATGAAGTATGACCTTCCCACAAAAATAATGATAATAATAAATAATACCTATATCATTAAATTGCTATTTTGTAGATGGAATATCCTGTGTTATGGTCTCTGGAAGACTTCTGTGAAAGTTTTCGGAAGTTGCTTGACCATTTGAAATTAGACCGGGTAAGGTTTAAAGAGCTTCTTTTCTTTTTTGGTAGAGAAAATCTGAAACTTATTTCCTCTGGATTGGGCTGTACACTGGGAGACAATTCCCTGCACATGGGTCATATTGCACACAAAACAAAGGCTAGATGTATCTTCCAAAAGGTATTGGGTATTGTAACTTGTGTTTCAGCTGCTGAAACACAAGGATAGCAATAATGGAATGAACCAGGCACCAAGGTTACGGTACATAAGGATCTCCACAGTTCAGCACACATTGGCTAACATCATTATAGTCGACTCGGCTTATCTGCTCTCATTTTTAGTGATCATATTCTTCCTGACATGTTCACTCTCTAACAAAGGGACACTTATAATAG
>NW_022725562.1:138915-145512 GCF_011630105.1 Anneissia japonica
GGTGGTTTTCTGGCCCAAAAGTTTGCAGAATATACGTACAAGAGTCCGCGTGTTCAGTCTATTATTCTATGCAATTCATTTGTTGATACAGACTGTTTCCAGCAATCTCAGTCATCTACAACGTAAGTCAGATAACATAGGCACTTGAAGTGTTCTAATAATAATTGATTAATGAGTGATTTCTTTAATGTAATTATCATTATCCATTTATTGTAATTCCTTAATTGTTAATTGTTTCTATTTTCTTTGTTGGTTATAATTTCTTTACTGAATTTGTCCCACAATTATATAAAAAGTAAGAAATCCAATTTACTGAACTGTTTACATTATTAATGCCCAGTGAACGAAGCAAAGGGCACCTTAATCAGATTCATTTTTTACCTCACTCAACAGTTGTTTGTATAGTCTATGATATGTTTGTTCATTTGTCAAAATCGGCTTTAACAAGTTTACTATAATACATTCAGAAGAAGAATGTGTTTGTACATGTTTTTGTGTGGCCATATGGCTAAAATTTAGCATCTGTTTGTTGTTTCCTGGCACCTACCTTTATCTATTCACCGATAGACCTATTACAGAATTGAAGTATGGTAGATTCATCTAGTTTATTATTTACTGTCCTTACAGTCAAATTAGTTTTTTAAGATAAACTTACTTTCCTTAATAGTTTTCATGTTTAGGAATAACTCAGTTCATTCAGTTAAAGATAAATTGTATTATGTTTATAAATCTTTCTAACAGATTGTAATCAAAATCAATGAATGTTTTCTTTTCAGATACTGGGTTCTTCCAGGTTTTCTTCTGAAAAAGATGGTGATGGGTAACTTTGCTTCTGCAAGGTTGCTTGATTATGAGATAGCCAACTCTGTTGATTTCATGGTTGAAAGAGTAAGCTTACTAATACTCTTTTATGCTTAATAAAAATTCTTTACTATTCTATTAATTCAAATCTTTCAATATGCCTTCTATATATACATGAAATGTCAAACAATAACCAAAGTAAATGATATCAATAAGACATTACACTGGTCAAGCTTTGCTGTGATTACAATACAATATTTATTGGATAACACTTTTATAACAGTGGCACACATTAGGTAATACCTAGTAGTGCATCCAAAAAAACAACAAAATATAAAATGAAATTCTGAACTAAATATTGGTCAGATTACAATTACTGCCCACCCGTCAACCGTATAATACACTTAAAATAAACTGCAAACTAAACAAGAGTATGAGGCTGATTTGAAAACTCATCCAGAGAAAAAACAAAAACAAAAAACGCTAACCCATCTCGCCACGCCACAAACTGATGCCACCTTACCCCTGCCAGGCAATGCAACCAGCTGAATGCTGGTTATCCTTCCTGTCGTCGGGTGTTGTTTGGCAGGGAAGACAACCAGCACCCAGCCAGCAGCGCCGCCTGACAAAGATCCGATGGCATCAGTCCGAAACGCAACACCTCAGCACACTCTTAAACAAATTTACAAATCACTATACATACAGTATATTATAGAAACCTATGCAATATGTGTTTTTTGATACATGCTTTTTTTTTTTTAATTGATTCTGTTCCTCTTTATACTGCTGTCAAATATAAACCAAATCAAGTATTGGAAATCTGTTCTCAATGAATTAATTTATTCATTAAATGATTTGTATTCTTATTTGCATTATTTAATTAATTTGTTTGTTATCCAGCATTTCCTTATTTTGTAGCGATAGATTATTGCATAGTGTTTGGCCATCTGTATTTTTTAGCCATTGATTTCACGCAATTTTTTTTTTGCATTAATTATAAAATTTCTGATATACTTAATGTAAATTGTAATTTATATACTAATGTTGTAATTTTGTATTAATCTGAAACCGTGCATATTCTGTGTTCCTAGCTTGACAGCCTTGGTCAGTCTGAGTTGGCTTCACGATTAACCATTAACTGTGCAAGTTCATATGTTGAACCACAGAAACTTAAAGATATGCATGTCACTTTGATTGATGTAAGTATGTGTTTGTTAAATATACCGTGCATTATAAATTAAGAAAAATCCAAATAAATTCAATTAAAACATTTGACAAGATTTTTCAGAGAATCATAAGTTTTAATTTTGATACACAAATATACACAGGTCAAATCACTGATTACGGACATTTTACTACTACTAATGAAGAATAAAGTGAGTGATATCGCTTCACTCACTTGGTCTATTCAATTCAATATTTATTTGCTCCAGAAGCCATCAATGGGGTATTATCCGCTGTACAAGAAACAATGACATTTACATTCATCTATATTCAGTTTCAATAGCCAAAAACGAATTTATAATATATGTCTGATACCTCAAAATATGTCTTCATAAGTTGTAGTGTACCTGAATTTTCAAATTTTTGTACGTATGTATAGTATGATAATAAGCAAATTTGAATTCAAAACCTAGACCCCCAGAGATTAGCAGTGTGCAGTCAAAAGATTTATCACTTACTGTTTGAGATGGAGCAGGATGTGGGCTCCAAAATTATCCTGGCATCCAGGTTACAGTTTATGCAGTAGCCTAGGCCCTAGAGTTGTATGTTGTAGGCCTAGTTAGTATCGTTTGTTCATAACATAACATAACGTATTAGGTCAAAAGTCACCACAAATTTAACCTAACCTTGATTTTACAAATCCCCGATTTACGTATGCTCTCAGGTCCCGTACTGTATGTAAAATCAAGGTTCTGTATTAAGTGATATTAAAATTACAAGAACAACAATTTTCTCCTGTGTTTGCAGGTGTTTGATAACAGCGCAATCTCCCAAAGTGTGAAAGATGAAATGTACAAATGCTACCCTGATGCAAAGAGGGCTCACCTCAAATCAGGAGGAAACTTCCCATACCTGAGCAGGAGTGACGAGGTGAACCTACACATTCAGGTAAAAACACCAATTAATCTGCTTGCAAACTTTTGCTTACAGTTAATTATGCTTTTGTAGTTTGAATTGCACATATCCATGTCAAAGGTCATTCCATTTCACACATGGATTATGGTGTAGTGTTACATCATAATATTAATTGTGTGAAATCAAGAATTTATTTTGTTTAATTAAAATCTAATGTGACCAGAAGATAGTTTGGTCTCATCTACATGATGCATATTATAGTTTTTAATTGGAACTTTATAAACATACATTTAAATAGATGTTTGCCTGGTGCAAAGATTCTATAGCACTCCGGAATCCTCTGAAAAATATTATATTTTATATCTGATATGTATATTGATGAAATAGTTAATTAAATCATCACTGTTTCTTTCCTATTTAGATTCATTTAAGAGTCTTCTTAGATACTCGATATAATGCCTGCGATCCAAATGTTAGTGAGGAGAATGGTACAGATAATGGAGCCTCGACAAGCGATTCCTCCGAACATCCAACGCTCTTTGCTTCAAAATAAAGTATGCTCAATTTTCTCCGTCATTAGTCATGAATTTGTAAACTAATGCCTTGTACACTAATACTTTAAAGATATATATTGTATTTTTTTTGTTTTTTGATAGTTAATTAAATAAACATAAAATGATATTATATTGTAAGACAGATTCTGATATATTTTTATGTGTCAGTATTTTTGGAGAACAGGTGCGTCACAAGGACAGATGTGTTGGCAGAGCAGGTGGGTTGGGGGCTGGTGAGTTGGGAGGACAGGTAACTGAGGAAGAGCAAGTGAGTTGGTTGAAGAGATTCAAGATTTCAAGATTCTTAATTGGTCTACATACCATATATATAATAGGGTCATTATCCGCTTCATAAGTATATTACAGTCAGATAAGAATAACAATGAGATATATATCTGCATAGATAAATATAAATATATATGTCATCTTATTAAATGATTAAAGATCGGTATGAAGAACATGCCAGTTGGGAGAACATGTAAGAACAAATTTGAGTTGGTTTACAGTAGAGTTTATATGAAAACAACTGAGACATTGTAACATTTCTCATTACATAGTACCTGGTTTAATTGTGGGACATAAATTTGTAAGTTTTGCTTAAACATTCCATGGTTTATTCTTTAATACTTTTATATGAATCTCAGTTCACTTTTAACAGAATCAGAATTGGGAAGTATGTAAGTATATTTATATCTAATGACTTGTAGTTAAATAAATGATTTTGTGACAAGTCATTAACAATATCAAAAGTGCATTTTGTTGTTTCAACCGTTGTATTGATTGTTTTGGCTTATTCTATTTTTTATTTATTTTTTAAAATTGGATACCTGGTGCCCAGTGTGCTGGAGAGTGAGTCGTTGGGATTCAGGATGTTTTAGTCATGAGCAAAACATTTTTGACAGGATTTCATTTTCAACCTAAAATCTGGGGGATTTGAAAGATGTCTTACCCACCAAACTAGAGCAACATCTTTATATATAATTAACTTTAAAATTAAATAATAATAATTACTTTTTTATAATTAATATCATGTTTTACTCAAAAATATGACAAATAAAATCGTTCTATGTAATATACTACAACAATATTAACTGTGTAAGCTTAATTTGTTTTTCTCTTATAAATTACAAATACTTTATTGATTTCATATTATTTTCAATTTATATTTAGATTACTATTATTCAGATAAGTTAGATTGATGATACAGTAACTTGCATTATTTTTTCACCTTTATTTCTTTTGAGGTTTTTAGATTTGTAAGATTTTAAAAGTAGGTTAAAGGGAGAGAACACGTTGAGGTCTCAGGTAATGATTTCCCTTCAGGTGACCCCTCCATACCCACATGTAATTGCAGTTTGATCAATGGGAGTGGACGTCCCCTTCCCCTGCAATCTCCTTTTTAGAGTCAAAAAGTAAAATAATAGGGTCATTAACACATTCTGAAAGGTGATTGTTGGTAATTGTGACAGGTGTAATTGTTCAAGGTGTTTACATTATTTACAGGCACAAAATGATAAATGTGGTTTACTTATATACTGTATATATGTGAGGTGGTTGGTTTTACCACTATAAAATTCTTATTCTCTTGTGTCAATATTAGGCCTACCAATGAATAAATTTGAATGTTATGTGGTATAGTGAATGGTGGACAAAACCTGGGGTGTTAATCATCAAATGTTTTAATGGGGCTTGTACACATAATAATCTTCATTATCATCTACATTAACTCAGTAATGATAGTATAATAATAAGTTTATTTTCTTTGCATTAGAAATGATATATAAATGTAATACAGCACCAAAGATGGATGCGAGCTTGTCTATTTACAGTCTGTAATTTTGTAAATTCCAAACATTGCGATTATTGTAGGTATATTGTTTAAATAGACTTAAGAGAGGGAAAAAAAGTACATCTACTATGAAAATGATCATGCCTAGTTCGAATGCAAAAAATACAATATTTGTTATTATTTTCGTAAGAAATAAAATACTTTTTACCAAAATAGTGTTTTTTTTTGTTCATTTTTAGTGAGCTGAAATCAAAGATATTTTCTTTTATCCTGAATCTTCTGTTACATACCAGTGTTGCAAGCAATAATTATAATTAAAGTATTTGTCATTTTTATTACCTTCCCTTTATAGATGAATAGTGTGGTGTTCTTCGCCCTAAATTAATTGTATTTGGCCTCTCGGTTCCCCTCTCTGTCGTGGAGAAAAACACAAATCGTCAGGGAGAAGAAAAAATTTTATGTATTTTTTTACATATAGTAGCCTCTAAAATTTTTAAATATGTCTATGAAACCCGAAATTGTCTTAGTTTCGGGGGTACGCCCCATAGTATGTCACTTCTGAGAAAAGTTGAGCAACATCCGACCACACTTACTGATGCTCTCGTCTGGCAGTGCCCCACCACCCACACGTTGGAGACATCTGCCGCCCCCATCCCCACTGTCAGGCAAATCCTGGCGCCACTCCTGAAGGAAACAAGTATTATTTGCCAAAATATTTTAAAGCATTCATGTTGGAAGATTAAATGAGCCGAAAATTGACTTCATGATTTTGACGGCTGCCCCTTCTAGTCTAATCTCTCATTTCATTTCAAGTCATTTATTTCGTCTATTACACGAACAAAACAAAGCACAGACACTTTAGCAAGTAGACGGGATTGTCAAAAAGTGAACCGAATCAACTATAAAGTGACTCTCCAACCTCATAAAGTGAAACAATTAATTAAAAAATACAGATAAAGAAAAAAAAAATAAGTATATACATTATAAAAAACTCATTTTTTCATTGGGTTCAGACATGTGGTATGGGAATTTGTAACATACTTTTCTTTAGTGAATATATGAACGAAGAGGGAGAAAAAAATAAGAAAACTATCTTATATTCGGAGGGGGGTCATTGAACAAGGCATGAAGATGTAAGTGTAACTGATTGGCTTAAGTACGTAATATAGCTAAATTAAAACATTAAACAATAAGATACCTAATTAGGCCATTTATTAAAAAATTAAGTTCTCTGAATGTTAACTACATAATTTGTAGTATACTGTAGTTAATGTGTTATTTCATTTCATTTATTCATCGAAAAAACCTCCAAACAAGGAGAAGATAAAACATACAAAACACATTAAAAATACATTTACAGAATTAATTGTATTG
>NW_022725562.1:145599-168684 GCF_011630105.1 Anneissia japonica
ACATACATATGCATATACACACACACATAGGCCTATACATAGAATGTCCTGCATAAGTGACCAATACATCAACATAATGCACGCCATCGGTGTTTGACAGTGTTACCAAAACGACTTTAACAGTAGCCCCATATCCATGAGATCGAGGTGATTGTTGCCAGGGAACGGATTTTCATAAAGAATCGTTTTCATACTGTCACAGATACCGTGATTAGAACAGTCAACGTCCTTAATGGAGCGTTTGAAGTTGCTACGATAAGTTTCATTAAATATATATTTGCGGCATAGAGAAAAGTCTGATCGATTAGCAACCTATCAAAAGCGTTCCGCCGCCCTTGTCTCATATATTTTACATTTTTGAACATTCATTTCATCACATCATTTATACTCCAGTTGAAGAGTACAAACATCATTAGGAGATCTTATTGTACGATATAACAGAGTATCATTAGCGTACATTTTAACACAGGTACTAGGTTAACAAAAAAGAAATTATGAAGTATGGGTCCCAAAACCGATCCTTGTGAAACCCCAGAATGAACAGGGGAAGGAGGAAAAGAGGCTTCTCTAAATACAACTTTCTGTGTACGGCCTAACAAGAAAGAATATATTCATTGCAAAGCATTCCCACAGATACCGAAACTTTTAAGTTTTTAAGCAGTACTGAATGAGGGACCCGATCTCACAGTTTGCCTTAAAAAAAAAATTTAAAAAAATCTTAATATTTACATTTTACTATTACGAACCTGAGACAAATTATAGTGCGTGTAATTGTTTGAGTGAAACAACTACATGAGTTTGTTGTACATGGTGCTAGCTTCCCAGGTAACACCTTTATGTTATAAGAACGTTAGTAACAATACAGTTTAGTGTAGATTTTATAGAACCATAATAATACGTCATTTCACAACTAAATAACGTTGCTGCAACGTTGAGTCAATTTTAATTTATGACATACCTAACCACAATGTTCACAAACGTTATAAGAACGTTTGTGTTTGCTCAATAGGATGATGGTGGTAACTGAACACGAAGAAGATATCGTATGTGTGACATTATTAAACAGCTGTAAACTTTTTTTGTTGACATCAGCAAAATATCACATTGAATTGAAACTTTGGTGTTGCTCTTTTAATATCAATATTAAATAATTTTGTTGACTCGATTTTGAATTGTTAGTAGAACAGGCGTAGGATTATGAAAGTTCAATGTCAGACTTCAAGAGTCAACATAATTTTATTGATATTCACCTGTTTCAATACAATAAATACAACCAAATATTCTTCTTTTTTTTTTATTGAACTTTTTATTGGATGATGTAGCATGAATAGATCTGCAATTACTTAGAATTAAGGGAGCATTATTTTATTGTATGGATATGAATCCTATGTCAAAGTATACCAAAAACAAAGAAAAAGAAATCCCATATTAAGGGTCAAAATTGACAAGACTGTTTATACAAAAATAACATGCAGTATGCCTATACAGATGTTCACTCTAAGGATTCAGGGAAGAACATTTTGGTTTATTGCTCAAAAGGTGTCAAAATATTAAGTTGAATGATTTTTTTCTTATTTTGATACTGCTGTAGGTGTTGTGATACAATGACCATTTGGCACGTCCCCTTAATAGGGGTTGGCCGTAGTGTTAACATATAGACTACCCATCGTTTCACGGAAAAGTGTTCCCTTAATAGGGGTGTCCCCCGAATAGGGATAGGGGTGTCGCAAAAGAGGGGTTCTACAGTAGAACCCCTCTTTCTGTACTACATATAAATATACATGCCCCATATACTATATACAGATTTTATAAGAACACATTTTATAAGGACACTGAGGCTGAAATCACTTCAGGGGCGTAGAGTGGTTCCCAACCAGGGAGGTGGTGGCGGGGTGGGGGGGGGGGGGGGGTGCGAAAATTGTAAATGCGGAACTACAATTAGGATCAGTGGCGTAACAAAAAGCCGGCGCTGGAAAACAAAGGAACCCCTGTGAGGGTGTGAGGGAAATCCCCAGCCGCTCCGAAGTTTGTAGCGTTTTGTAATGTATTTTAATGACTCTTTTTGGCACAATTGAGTTCTTAATTGTGTATCGTGATTTGACAAAACAAGCGTAATATAGTTTAATTAAGATACTACTTTGTTCGTCTGTAACTTAACTTCTTTTTACACATTGTTTCAATTTTTATTATATTATATCGAATTAATTATTAAATAAAATTTTAAACGTTCAATCAAAAGAATAACTAAAAAAAAATAATTTTCTAATTATTACCGTACTGTTGCTTGTGCTATTGGTATTATTGAAAAGATTGCACAGTAATTAACAAAATAATAATGTCGGCGTAATTTGCTCATAGTCATAAGTATGCGCAGTAAAGAATTATTAATTAATTATTATTAAATTATTAATTAGTTAATTATTGAACTGCCCATGCGTGTAGTAAGGAAAAACATCACATATTTGGAGGAATTCGTCTAGTGCCCCAATGTCCAACCTACGGCCCGCGGGCCAACTAAAAGCCCGCCAAAAAATTTGATCCGGCCCGCTACATTGCTCAAAAATAAATTATTTTTCTGGTCGATTTTCAGTTACTGTTGCAAAAAATTTGTCAAACAAGTGGAGACGACATTCGCATGAGTAAAAAATGCGTTAATTGTCACATAGTCTGACAGTGTTAACAAGTGTCATAGCATTTTCTGAGGCGTTTTGAGTATTATTTGACAAGGGGAAAGGGTGACTGATGGGAAATAAATAATTATATGGGGGACAGGCTCGGGATACATGAACCCGTCGGAAAATTCTGGACCTTGTGGGGAATACGCCTATATTATTTTGGGAACACTATGCTTTGAAAACGTATTTTTGACTCTAATCTGATATGTTTATTTTCAAAAACTTGCTTACTTTGTGTCCCTTTTTGGTGGTTCTCGGAATATTTGTAATGGTAGAGTAGAAATGTCGGTGCATGTTTGTTTAAAGTCCACCCCTTCTCTTCAATATTCCACTGCATAACACCCTCATTTTTAAAAAATCAAGGCCTATCACGGTTGATGTTAAGGTATGATCAATTATATGCCAGGCTCAGGCCTATACGCATTTAGCTTTTCGTTTCACCAAAAGAGTTAACAGGCGTAGAACATTTCAATACCAGCCTTTAAGAGTCAGTATAATTATATTGTTTGATATTGATTTTAAAAGAAAATTCACCTGTTTCATTAAAATAAATGTTATATTTTGGAAATATATGATAATGTGATATTATTATTATTATTATTATTATTATTATTATTATTATTAATATCATTATTTATTATTATGGCAAAATTATTTATTCTAGCGCTCAATCAAGATCAGATTATTATTATTATTATTATTAATATTATTATTATTAAAATATACAATATACAAAATATAATTCAAATCAGAAAAAAAAAATCAAACGAACAAAACATTACATAGTACAGTACATTAAATAGACCATAGTCATTAGCTGCCAGGAAAGCAGAGAAGCAGCCTAAACCACTATCACCAAATAGGTGTGTACCTCCAACTAATGACTACTAAGATAATATAAATTATATAAATGATAGATAAACACATGTGACTTAAGCATTGGCATTATTATATTTAGCCTAAGATTTATAATTACTGATGCTAATACTAATTTAAATATTACATTAGTTATACAAAATTTATATCAGAAATAAATTAATTATAGAAAACAATATATATATATATATATATATATATATATATATATATATATATATATTCATATCTGATCGATGTAGTTGATGATATTCCACGTATGTCTCGATGGTAGAATAACACTGCAGTTGTTAAAATAAAAACCGGACACTTTGACATGGTTTGAGACATATAAATTTATTAAACGAAATTTTCGGCAGCGTCTGCTGCCTTCCTTAGCGTAAGAGTGTCTCACACTTACGCTAAGGACACTCTTACGCTGAGGAAGGCAGCAGGCGCTGCCGAAAATTTTGTTTAATAAATGTGTATGTCTCAAACTCAGCGTACGAGTCTACCCTTGAATCCACCACTGGGGTCTATAACACTTCGGCCCCACCATGGTTGGGGCTGAGGTAAGAAAATTTATGATTATGGCACCTCTAGATGGCCGGAAATGGCACTCGCAGACTTAAACGAGAATAGATGTAATTCTAGCAAAACCTATAGAAAGAGAGAAGATGAGTTTTGTACGGAGCGCGTTATTGACACACCAGCGGCGGGGGAAACACTCAAATTTCTCAAAAAGCTTATAAATAAAGTTAAAAGTCAAATTAGAGGCAGTTCTAGTTGAAACACTGTAAGTTTTGGTTGATAGATTTTGTTTAGATGTTGACCTTTGGCGATTTTTTCAGGTACCCGTGTACTGACTGTTAGTTCCGTTGGTTTGAAAAAAGCAAATCTCTGCGTCTAGGGGTTACCAAAATATCTGTGTACTTTCATTCATGAGAAAGACAAAATACAGTACGCCTTGTGGCTTAGGTGCAAGTTGCGTTTATAAAAAAGGAAAGGAAGACATCAAAATGCAGCTAATTTTTTCAAATTAATATTTTTTCCTTATAATTGGAAATTTGCATATTCAAAATTAATTTACATGTACGGGGACACGTGGCCAAGTTGTAATTTATGAATTTCATCAATTAGTTATCCGCCCTATAAGTGTCTATTTAAAAGAAAGAAAAAACATTTGTTTCCAATTTGTTCCATTATGCTATTCTAAAATGTGTATGTCTCAAACTCTGCCTTCATCAGCGTACGAGTCTACCCTTGAATCCACCACTGGGGTCTATAACACCTCGGCCCCACCATGGTTGGGGCTGAGGTAAGAAAATTTATGATTATGGCACCTCTAGATGGCCGGAAATGGCACTCGCAGACTTAAACGAGAATAGATATAATTCTAGCAAAACCTATAGAAAGAGAGAAGATGAGTTTTGTACGGAGCGCGTTATTGACAAACCAGCGGCGGGGGAAACACTCAAATTTCTCAAAAAGCTTATAAATAAAGTTAAAAGTCAA
Source organism: Anneissia japonica (assembly GCF_011630105.1). Classification (NCBI taxonomy): domain Eukaryota; kingdom Metazoa; phylum Echinodermata; class Crinoidea; order Comatulida; family Comatulidae; genus Anneissia; species Anneissia japonica. Next base: position 150,645 of record NW_022725562.1, read on the forward strand.
ATTAGAGGCAGTTCTAGTTGAAACACTGTGAGTTTTGGTTGATAGATTTTGTTTAGATGTTGACCTTTGGCGATTTTTTCAGGTACCCGTGTACTGACTGTTAGTTCCGTTGGTTTGAAAAAAGCAAATCTCTGCGTCTAGGAGTTACCAAAATATCTGTGTACTTTCATTCATGAGAAAGACAAAATACAGTACGCCTTGTGGCTTAGGTGCAAGTTGCGTTTATAAAAAAGGAAAGGAAGACATCAAAATGCAGCTAATTTTTTCAAATTAATATTTTTTCCTTATAATTGGAAATTTGCATATTCAAAATTAATTTACATGTACGGGGACACGTGGCCAAGTTGTAATTTATGAATTTCATCAATTAGTTATCCGCCCTATAAGTGTCTATTTAAAAGAAAGAAAAAACATTTGTTTCCAATTTGTTCCATTATGCTATTCTAAACACTAAGCCATATTTTAGACCATAAATAATGAGTTTTAACTCCCAAAATTTATGAAGTTGGACTTTATGGTCAATTGATTAGAGCTAGTAACACCATAGAGGATATGGATGGCTTGTAACACAGTGACTATAATACAGGGAGATGTGCATGTTATTTGATTCTTGATGTTCGAGTCTTTTTTATTAGTACAGAATTTATTTGACGTCTAAAATATAATTAATGCGACAATAATTCGGCTTCGTGAGTTCGATTGTCTTCAGACTGTAGCGAATTTGGTCTTAGAGTAAGGCTCCCAACCTGAGTTATAAATTATTAAAAATGAACGTCCCGGCCTTGAATTTTAAAGCACTTAAACGCTTGTTGTGTACGTATGCAGGATCAGAAAGCAGCTGTAGGACTTGTGGCCTTCAAACAATTAGATTTTTTTAAACAGGTGATTTTTTCTTTTTATTTTCTTTTTTTTTATATAATCGATACCGAACAATAATTTTGTTGACTATTAAATGCTGACATTGAACTAGCTATTGTAACTAACTCAATATATTATACAGAGACTAGTTCAGAATTATTAAATTTTCTTTACTGCGTGGTAAGTCATGGTTGTGTTTTATGTTTGTTTGTTTGTTGTTCAAACACAGGTATATTTCATTAAAATATTTCCCATAAAAATCATCCTTGTTTATGAATTTGTTCATAATGACCATATTCAATATTTCGTTTTTTATTATTAAGAAATTTTAATGATGCTTAAAGAAACGAAATATGGTAATAAATCAATATCTATTCGCTCAGTATGATTAGAGACGTAGTGGTAATAATCACTAGACCATATGGTTCTCACAGAGTATTTTGTGTTGGTTAAGTCTGGAGGGCCTGGGTAAAATAAAATTCGATTGCAAGAGTAACGCTAGAACACTTTATTATGTAATATTATGCTATTTTAATTGTAATTTTTAATAATTTTCAGTTATTTACATATTTATAGTAATTATAGCAATATTAATTATAATCATTGCAATAATAATAATAATAATAATATTTTTATAACTTGTGATTTTATAGTATTGATTATATTTTTGACGTTTATTGCAATTTTCGCCTGTAAGTGGGAACGAAGAGTTCCTGTTGGACGATTGTTACAAAATAAATAAACAAACAAACAGACAAACAAACAATTCCGAGCATTTAAAGGTGATACACCAACAACCATGCTGAGGTTGGTTTGCATCCTTCGTAGGCATAAACGCTCACCATCCCCGGTGGAGATGTGAAAAACCATGCAAAGATTGTTCAAGTTTCAAACATACGATAATTTAAACGTTTTTTTGGCATAAAGTAAGTTAGACTTCTGATTTGATCAGCATCTGATAGACATAATTTACTAATTAAAACTAAAAAGTCACCAAAATTATATTCTGTGTTTCTTCCTCAAATGTCTTGACTAAAAATCAATGTTAAAAAATAAAGATCATTAAAGTATTTAATGTTTGGTATTATACACAACATAGCATGTACGTTACGCTTTATATCTGAAGTGTTTTTTATTCATATTATCATTTCAGTTATTTACATATTTATAGTAATTATAGCAATATTAATTATAATCATTGCAATAATAATAATAATAATAATAATAATAATAATAATAATATTTTTATAACTTGTGATTTTATAGTATTGATTATATTTTTGATGTTTATTGCAATTTTCGCCTGTAAGTGGGAACGAAGAGTTCCTGTTGGACGATTGTTACAAAATAAATAAACAAACAAACAGACAAACAAACAATTCCGAGCATTTAAAGGTGATACACCAACAACCAAGCTGAGGTTGGTTTGCATCCTTCGTAGGCATAAACGCTCACCATCCCCGGCGGAGATGTGAAAAACCTGCAAAGATTGTTCAAGTTTCAAACATATGATAATTTAAACGTTTTTTTGGCATAAAGTAAGTTAGACTTCTGATGATTTGATCAGCATCTGATAGACATTATTTACTAATTAAAACTAAAAAGTCACCAAAATTATATTCTGTGTTTCTTCCTCAAATGTCTTGACTAAAAATCAATGTTAAAAAATAAAGATCATTAAAGTATTTAATGTTTGGTATTATACACAACATAGCATGTACGTTACGTTTTATATCTGAAGTGTTTTTTTTATTCATATTACCCTCAAATGACCTACCGTATAGGCCTAAAAAATCATTTTTATTTAATAAATATGCTCGTAGGTATATTTAGCTTCAGTCCATTTGGAAAATACACACACATTTTATTCTACAGAATTCAGAAAAAAATATTAATTTCGAAGAAACTACTATTCTATATTCAGTTATAAACGTTTCAATTCACTACCGTATATACACACTAATGATTATGATTGCAATCAATAACATAGCATAAATACCGTAATTATTTAAAAAAAACCACTACTGACAACATAATGAAAATACACATTCAAAAGACGTCAATTAGATAAAATACAAGAAAAAACACCAAAAATATGTAAAATGCCCATAAAGATTAAAGAACAATTTGAATGAATGTTTTTCATAATGTGAATATTTTAATTGTATTTATTACACATAGAAGTTGAGTTTAGCGTTTAAATGGAGGAGTAAATTTAATATGTTTTTCAAAGTTGTGGTTAGGTACCGGGGTATGTCACAAAATAACGTTAATACAACATTTGTTTTGGAATTATGTTCTATATACGTATAATTATGGTTCTATACAAATAGGATTAGGTTACCTATACACCAAACTGTAACGTAATTGTAACGATCAACGTAAAATTGCTAGCCAGTTTACTTCCATATGTTATGTAAAAATTACAAAGGTCTTGGATTATATTTGAAAAAGTATCTGTTGTCCATGTACTCAGATTCGTTCCCTGAATAAATTATATTGTGTTCTACTGTCTAACTCAACGTTTCCGCATCATACATACATACATCTGATTTATCACCAATTATATTATCAATATGTTATATATACACATCTAGATGTGTATAAGAGACAGATATGATAGATTGGACACTATGCTACCACTGGAAAATCTGATTTGTCACCAATTATATTATCAATATGTTTGTTGATCAACTACCCGGATTCGTTTAGTAAGTGATTGACCGATTGGTTGTTTAGTTGACTGGTACACACTGATTGATCAATTAATAAATGTATGGCACTGTTTTGAATTTGTTTGTGTAGAGGTTCACACCGGTAGAAATTGTTTTCTTTTCTGTGTGCTCCTTGGTCACTTCTTTTGTATAATCATTATTATTCTTGCATTATTTCCAAATGAATGTTGAATTGAATTGAATTGAAACTTTATTTGTGAATAGTAACATAACAGTGTAAAGGCCTGTTATTGTCCGATTGAACGTTCAGCTATGTGTAACGAGCTCGTTCGCGTTTTAACGCGTTTCGAACTCATTGCGATTTTCAAACCTATCGTAAATTGGAATTGCGTTTTGCTTGTTTTGAGTGACGGAACGGCTTTGATGAGTGTTTCCCATCAACTTGATTTAAATATGGTAAGGTTATTTTGACATCTGTTTTACTTTCAAATAGTTTGGCTATTATGTCGTCCAATTGCTTATGCTATAGCAGATTGTAGCAAGTCATCTGTTACGTGATATTAGAACACTGCCTGCCAATGTCATCAAAGCAAGGGGTGGGTCTCTTTACGTTAATGGGTTTTGAATAGACTGCTCCTGCCGCTCCTCTAACTGCCTATAACTTGTCAATCAATGAACTAGGCCATGGGCCTAGGCCTAGCTAGTGTCCTTGTCCCATACTCATAGGCTAACATACGAAACCGTATTAGCGCCGGGCCTAAGCCTATGCATAAACCATTAGACTTCACTAAATCATATGTAGGCTTATATATATAGGCCTATCGTCACTGTTTTCACGAAGACTACTACTACTGGACTACGGGACTACTTTACAAATCCGTAAATTTCACTATCAAAACTTGATCAAGATAACAAAAATTTGAATATTTTTTACTAATGTTTTAAGATAAAGCATTAAACAATTCAAATGTTCAATTTATTTTTCTTTTCATAACTTTAATTAACCTGTTAATTAGTGTGAAAAGTTTGTGTTTGCGAAAACGATCAGAATATACACAGCATATTTAATTTATGTTTTCGCCGTGGCTAGAGATACGGTACCGTATCTGAACTTCCGATTGCTAGAGTTACGGTAAATGATATTACGTCATGATTAGCCAATAGAAACGCTGATACATGCGTGACGTCATTCAGTGCACTGCTGCTGCAAGAGTAATGAGTGTGTGTTTTAGCAATGATCGAAGATTCATTCGTTCGCGGGTGTTGTTGATAAGCTGTGATTAATATTCTGTAGCCTGAGGCCCTATAGCAAATAAAAAGGATAGCAGTTTTGATCGCGACGTCAACTTTGCAAAAAGCCAAAATCGAGTCGGTCATTTCTATTGGCTAATCATGACGTAATATCATTTACCGTACCTTTAGCATTCGGAAGTTCCGATACGGTACCGTATCTCTAGCCACGGCGTTATGTTTTTTACACATAGAGTGAAGTTTGTCTGTACATGCTTCGTTGTTAAGACACTCAAACTTGCACAAGCTGTATTTTCGCCGATGTTTAACCATTGTAACAATGTAGTCAAAGGCGAAAACAGGCTTACAAACATGGCTTATCCTGCTATCATCATTTTTTTACTAATAATTCCACATTTGATACTCATGTAACTGTAGTAGACCTATTCCAAGTTATACTGCAAGAAGGGTACCGCTATGCCTAGGTAAGCTAGGGAAATCTAATCTTTATGCACTTGTCAATTGTAGTCCCTCCCCCCTCAGGCCAAGTTTGGAAAAGTGCGTATGATTGATCATAAAAAAAGAAAATTGACTGATTGATCTGCTTGATAGAATTTATTCAGTATCAAAACAGAAATTAAATAAGAAAATTAATAAAGTAGTAGAAACAGATCATTGCCTTGGCTCACTACTGGTGTATTTTTTGACGCAAACTAGGTCAAATACACAGTTCACGCAACACATGTCACCTCGCCCCCCCCCCCCCATCGTTGTGTGGTGGAGGTTGAAATTTTATGTAATTTAATACTGTGATCTATAAAAAATGAAACCATGATGGTAGGCCTGAAGTACCTGAAGAATGCCTAGGTAGGACCAGACCATTTGACAGCACTACATCTGAAACCCCGGCACTCCAACGTGTAAAATTCCCGGCCCTTTCGATGCCGGTTACATCAACGGGTGAAATTGTACACAACTATGTGTACAATTGACAAGTGCATTAATACAGTACATCCACAATTAGTGGTTAAACCAAGCTAGCCCAGACCTAGTGATCACAACGTTTGCAACGCCGCATGCACGTCTTTTAGTAACCCAATGAAAGTTTGTGTCTGTTCGTTGAAAACAAAAAATCTGTTTTTCTCGGTTTGTGCGCTACTGCTTATTAGCGTAATTATAGCTAAATAGTGTAGTTGCACTTTTAAAAATTAGGTGAAAAGTGAAAGTTTGATGTACATAATCAAAATGTCAAAAGAAAAAAAATTGAAAAAATATGATTTTTGAAGTTGGTGCCTCTTTGTGATGTCGGTGACGATACTGTAAGTGTGTATATATTATATATATTAAACAATAAATAATATTATAAACTATGACGTGACTAGGGATACAGTACTGTACCATATCTTTTCTTCCGTTTGTTAAGTGCACGGTAATTTGCATCATCCAATAAAATGCTGCCAAACGTGTGATGTTATTGTTCATAAAGACTTGTCAATCTGCTCGCTGAATGCAGAGAAAGTTGGTGAAGTAACATTTAGTACTTTGTCTTGAATATGAATTAAGCCTTCTATTGCAGTATCCTGTGTCGTGGTCTTACAAAAATGCATTACTGTTCAACAAAAAGACCAATTAAAGGCAATCTTCACATGTTCCATAATTGAGTTATTTTATTAGTGATTGTTAATGTTAGTAGCTTAGTCACTTAAAGAAACATTATTGTATATTACATAACAACTATACTGTACAATAGCCAAGACAGTAAATAACAATGTTTTTTCCCTTTTGAATAATATTTGATTTTTGATTTATCCAGATGTGAAAGTATAGCTCCAAGTAGGGAGTTGTTATTAAACTCCCTGCTCAAAAAAAAAAACTACATGCCATAATAATAAATGTCAAACTATTGAATCCCAACACATATCAGGAAAAGGTATTTAAATTAATTATACCATCCTTTCTCATACGAAAACTAATTTATGCATTGTCATTATAACAGTCCCGAAAAACGGTATTATTTCTAGGGGTTAGAAGCTTATACAGGCCTATATTTAAAATTGCCACTCTTTACAATCTGACCAACATATTCATACACTTTGAATGCACATGCATAACCGATAACTCCTTTGATTTACCCAACTTTGTGTAGACTTCGTCGCTGTTACTTCCACCAATCGTCAACATCGTTCGTTCGGCCAGAATTCAGATCGAGAAAATGAGTTTCCACAGTCGTGATTATAGTGTCAATTTTCTCAAATATATTTTCATGCAGGCCCATTTAAACAGTAAAGTGCTAGTAATCCTATAAGAATCCTTAGTTTACAGTATATTCAGGTGTTTAGTGCATGTGTCAGGCGCGGATCCAAGGGGGATCCGCGCAAGTCCGCAAGTTGGCCACCTGGCCTGGGTCCAAAAAAAAAAGAAAAAAGAAACTTTAAAAAAAAAAAAAAAAATTGATCGTCCAAAAGGCCTCAGAGGTTATTTTCGGCCGTCTAGAATACAGAAATTTTTTTATTGGGTCCACATTTTAAAAATGGGTCCAGATTTCTCTTGCGTAATAGGTCAATTTTTAAGAAAATGGGTCCAGATTATTCATATTTTTGCGTAAAATGGGGCAAAATGGGTCCACATTACTTATGCGTAAAGTGAGTCCACCATGATATTGTCCCACACAGTTTTGAAAATCCTCGCTACGGCATTGCCCTGTACAGTGTTGTCATGAAATAGATTAGACCAAGCAAACTCCGCAAACCCTGCAAGCCTCCAAAAACACAGTGCAAACCCCATCCAAACCTTGTGATAATGATTGAATCACATAGTATAAGACTCAACTTGGTATCTCAATAAAAAAAATCTTAATTTTATGTTCGTTACAACCTATTTTTGGGGTAAAAATGCCATTTTTTTGTATTAAAACATTGCTAAACCCCGCAAACCCCTCAAAACACAGTGCAAACCCCATCCAAACCCTGTGATAATGATTGAATCACATAGTATAAGACTCAACTTGGTATCTCAATAAAAAAAATCTTAATTTTATGTTTGTCACAACCTATTTTTGGGGTAAAAAGGTCATTTTTTGTATTAAAAAAATGTTAAACCACGCAAACCCCCCAAAACACCGCAAACCCCATCCAAACCCTGTGATAATGATTGAATCACATAGTATAGGACTCAAATTGGTATCTTAAAACAAATCATAATTTTATGTTCGTCACAACCTCCAAAAATCGGTTGTGACGAACATAAAATTATGATTTGTTTTATTGAGATACCAAGTTGAGTCCTATACTATGTGATTCAATCATTATCACAGGGTATAGACGGGGTTTGCACTGTGTTTTTTGAGGTTTGCGGGGTTTAGCAATGTTTTTAATCAAAAAATGGCATTTTTACCCAAAAAGTAGGTTGTTACAAACGGAACATGTGACTTTTTTTTTTACTGAGATACCAAGTTAGTCCTATACTACATGATTCAATCACTATCACAGGGTTTGGATGGGGTTTGCACTATGTTTTGGAGGGTTTGCGGGATTTAGCAATTGTTTTATACAAAAAATGGCCTTTTTACCGAAAAAAAAGGTTGTGACAAACAAAAATTTTTTTTTATTGAGATACCAAGTTAAGTCCTATACTTGCTGCCACAAGGAAGCAAGCTCACGATGTTGTCACGCTAGTGGCGGCATTTTATCGGATAATTGCAATTTACCGTACATTTAGCAAACGGAAGTTAAGATACGGTACCGTACAGTACATGTAAATCTAGCCACGGCATATAAACTAGGCCTGCTGTAGGCTAGCTAGTTAGGCTACAGTACCTACCCTCTCTCTAGGCCACCGTTCCGCAGCATGTATGTGTCCCAAAAAAATTGATGGGTCACCTAATCTCTTCAGATCATGAAAACTTTACTTACGAAGACAAGCAAAATTAAATTACAGTAAATGAAAGTGCAATTTAAGTGTGACATGAGCATCAGTTTACTTTTGTTATGTGTGCGTTATCACAGTTTCATGTTAAAAATACTGTATACTATCAAAAGACTTTAGGTATGACAACTTCAAAGTGTTAGTTGTGTTCAATTTGTTCAGCTGCAAATTATGAGAAAACATTTTTAAATTTAATGTGTCTGTGTCTTCGCTTACAGTAACCCATAAATCTCTGGCAGCAATAGGAATTTATAATAAAATGTCTGTAGATTATTAATTTTTAAAAATTTGATAACTTACATGGTTTTGTTAAATGAGTAATTCAAAGTTTTATGTTCATTTTTATGGGTTTTACATAGTTATTTTTGTGTGTGATAATATCTTTTAATCAATTCACAAAAGAATCAAGTGGGTGGTTTTTCCCACTATCCCTCGCACATGCTGTATTGACTTCGAGTTTGATGGGTCGCGTCTCAGGGCTTGACATATAATTTAGGTTGTGAGCTAAAAAGGTTGAGGAAATATGGCTCTTGGGCCTAGGCCAGACCTAAAAACTGCTTTGAACTTCTGTATCAATTCAGTACTTAACAAACAACATCACAAATTGGTATAAAAATTGCAATAAATTGAATATACCACAAACCACACAGCTTGGCAGACACATATCTGATCTAAAAATACTATGTTTATGATACAGTACTAATAATAGGCTACTTTGCAAATGTACAACCAAGGTTGAAAACATGAGTCATACCATATTCATAATCTAGCTTAGGCCTGTGGATAAGATAAAATAATATTGTACCCTACTGTGTGTCAGGTGTACCTACTCAATTTTTAAAAAACATATGTTGTTTGTAAATAATGTGTGTGTATAGATATGATATACATTGACAAACATGAGAAAAGAAAGGCCTAGTACTGTATTTTAAATGTAGACCTCTGTTGTTACTTTCTACAGAACACTAGTGAATTACTAAAGAGCTTACCTTCCTTCAATGAGAGGAACTTTACTAGATTCCACTGTGATGCAGGTAAAACATCGGTGAGTAGAGCATGAACCAAACACTAAATAATTTGCAAATGATTACGCTAATTATTTGTTGTTGAACGATTATTGTTCAGAAGATTGTCAAAACGACAAATACTGTCTTTTGTACCAGTAGAACTGCAATCTGTTTTATTATACTGTATAATAATTCATCATCGTCATCATTATCATCATCATCATCATCATCATCATTGGATTTATACCAAAACTTAATGTTGTTTTTTTTTGCTTCCTAAACTTTTTTTTTCAAATATAGTGCATATACTATAAATGTATTCTAATAAGAGCAAACTTTTTGGGAGAGTTTGTTAGGAAGTTGGTTTTTGGATTTAGTCATATAAAGTCTTCAACTATTGCTACTAGGTAACACTATAAATTATACTGTAACTACCTTCAACAGTACAAAATGACCAGAGAGGAATTTTGAAATCAGAAAATGTTTTTTTTTAAATTATGAAACACATTAGTTTATAATGGATAAACTAAGATGGAGATGTGGTGCGTCAACAAGGTAAATTCAAGCTTAAAATGAAGATGGCTTAACCAATAGGAATAGATTCAATGGGAGAAGGCTTTTTTTTTATCATGCATTGACTACTAGCGATCATCACTTACAAAGGAATGGCCTTCATCAGTTGAAAGACTTCACCACAGAGATGACTTGTCCACAGTGCATTGTCGGACTACTGGGAGATGGTTTAATGAGATAGTAGGAGATGAATTAACCACTAGAGATACCTTGATCATTTAAAGGGACTTGACTACTGGAGATGGCTTCATCACAGTGGGGAGATGGAAAAAGTCAGTGGCAGTAGAGGATGGTTTGATCACAATGGTTGTGCATTGACTACTGGGAGATGGTTTTACCACTTATTAGAATAATGGGTGTTATTGGTTGGGCAAGAGATTGACAGTGTTGGAAGCTCTTGACTGCCGAAGCACGTATCACATATGGCAGTTAAACACGAAAAAGAATAATGGTTTCACCAAAGACTTGTTCACATAAAGGGAATATGGCTTGAATAAATGGGTGACTTGATACCTGAGCTTTTGAATAAGTCTGTAGTTTTTGAGTTTACATTGGGTTTGTAACATTTTTTTTTTCAGAGTAAGAAACCAACTGTGTACCTTCCAACCAAAGATTACCCCTCTGAGCAAGGTAAGTCAAAGAATTTTTAAACTATATTATTTATATAGCATAATGTAATTTCTGGGCTTTGTATTTACATGTAAGCCATACAGTATATTATGGTTATATTTCTGTATAATATTTCAATGAATTTGTGCCTTTGCTTTACTTAATTTCAGTGACAATTTTCATAATCTAATTAATAGTAGATTAATTCCCTATTTGCTTAAGTTTTTTTTTGGTATCGTTTAATGTTTAAATGTTTTAATAGTGGATTTATATTTTTAATTGTAAATATAAGCATATGTTAATGTTTTTTTTTTGTTTGTTCTGGTGAATTTCAAAAGTTTCCAATTTTTTTTGTTTATTTTGTTTCTGTGTTGTGCTTTTTCTTGTATTGATATTTGAAAATTTGTTTACAGATATTTGAAATTTTGTTTACAGAATTACCAATAAAGAACATTTGAATTTGAATATTGAAACTTTATTCTATTTGCTTTGTAAATGAAAATATATGTTTGTGATTTCTTTCCTCTCAGTAATAACAACGGAAAAGACAAATATTTTGCTTCGATACCTGCATCAGCAATGGGATAAAAAGGTTGGCTGTTTTGTAATGTTTGGTGCCCTGTATAGTATTTGTTAATATAGATACAGTTTCTGTTTAGCTACAGTAACTTGAACAATACTATTCAATATTTGAATTGTTCATTCTAAGTTCATTGTATTCAGTTGAAAAAATGAAAAAATAGCAGATGCATTTACAGTATTATTGTATTCTGTTCCTTATAATATTCTCTGCATATACTTTTTTACATTATTTAAAACTTATTTGTTTCATATCAACTATAGAATTGTATACAATAAAGCATCAGTTGAACATGCTCAAATTATAGTCATTCAATGTTATAAAATGTTGCAACAACAGTGAAACCTATCTTGCCATTCCTTATTCATTACATGGGGATGTACTTATGTTATAATGCCAGTGCCTGAAACTAGTTACTTTTAAAGATGAATTAGTATAAAAATAAAAAGCAGTCATAGGTACTTGAAATTTTCTCCACTGATCAAATGATGTATTCATCATTATCATACATCAGCATTTAAAGAAGTGCTATGTATAGTTGCCATTGTACCTTAAACACCACTCTCATAATTGTTGTCACTTTATGTAAAGCCTCTTTTTTTATTACAGAATATTCAAAAGAAGCGTGATACAAGTAACGCTAACCTAGAAACAGATTCATCACCAGCAAGAAAAGTACCTCGAGTGGAATCAAACCAGGACACCAGTAATAGATAGTGCACTTTATATACTGTATTAGAACCATTGTTAAGGTACCAGTGTATTTAAGTCTTTTGGCTTTCCTCAATTTAACACCCATGGAAGAAAGCATAATTTGCATAATATTGGTGCTTGTGAGCCAGAGAGGATAAGTCATTTATTTATCAATATCAAGAACACTAACAGAATAAATATATAAATTACATAGTGGTCCGATTCCTAGCTCTTTTTTTTTTTTGTTCTTGAAAATTTTAGTAATGTTTAAAAGATTTTTGTTTGAAGTTTAAATATTCCAAGTTATATATTTGTGTTTATTATTGATGGTGACTGATTTATTTCACAATGCGTTCAATCTTTCAAATTCTATTTGCAAAATATAAGTAGTTTAATACTAATTACCTCAAAATAAAGATCAACAAAAACTAGAATATAATATATAATAAAATGTATGAAAATTGAGCATTAAAACTAATAATCCTTGGACAATGCCTCAATTATTAAATTATTGTATGAGCTACTATTACATCAAGATTCCAGTCCAGAGAAAAAATCGTGAAAAATGGGTTCAGTGGTAAAGAATAGGACCGTTCACATAAAATTTGTACGATTTCTAATCCGGACTCCAGATCTGGACCGATGGATCTGAGAGCCATTTGTATCCTGAAATCGTATGGTTTACTTCTTGGACCAATCAGCAACAAGCTTGGTTGGTTCGAACCGATCGAACGCATACATATTTAACGTGAACAAACGTGTTCCGTGCGCGATGTGAACGCAGCATTAAAAAAACGTAGCAACTCACGATTTTTTGTCCGGGCTTGATATGAACGTAGCTTAAATCACTGATACAATGTGAATTCCTGAGTTAAACATATAAAAGCCCTGAAAAACAATAAACACTAATTTGTAAAGCATTCCTCTTTATCATTTGAATAGTAATCAAATTCATTTCATCTTTAAATATGAAATGAGAAACCAGTTTACAGTGAAATGTTATTTTGGCTTGAAGTTCCTGTCACTATAAATAAATAAATAAGACTCTAATTAAATATTAAACACAAAAGATTTTCTAATATTCCCAAACATTGTGAAAGTTGTGGTTTGTTTATAAGCCAGAGGATAATGCTTACACAACATTGCAGCAAAATTAGCAATGTTATTTAGTTAGAATGTATAAAATCTATAATTACACATCTATGGTTCTACAATTTACATGTAGGTTATTTATTTAAATAATAGAGCCTAATAAAGTAGATTTTTCTCATTAATAATACTTTGGTATCTATATTTACTTCAAACAAAGAAGGGAGAAAATTAAAGGTTTTCTTTACAGTTGCTCTACATAATGTTGGATTTGGGTAGTGTCCTGCAGTGGCTTCACTCACAGAAAGGTGAACCTATTTTTCTTCAGGATTTGTGAGACAATCAAAATATGGTAGTTTGTGCCGTGCTGTATTTATACTGTAGCTGTGAATGCCATGTGTTGAGCTTTATCCACGCTATCATATCAAATGCATACAAGATTAAGTCCTATTTATTGTCATATTCAAAGAAAATCAAACTTGTTTTCAAGGTTCAAAAATTTGCCAAATAAATAAATAAAAATGTTATAGATTTGCCCATACTGTATGTGGGTCTAGTGTGGCATCACAATGTCTGTATGGGTAAATAAAAGATATTTCTTCTAAAAAATTTGGATAATGTTAACATACAGTAGCATAGTCATGCAGCATGAAATTAAAATGATAGATTGGATATGACCTTGGATGGTCTTAAATGTTCTGTCCTACCTTCTCTTAAAGTGCTAACTTTGTTTACTATGTCCTTATACATCAAGAAAATGTTATGCTAATGATGATGAATATAAAATAATGATTTTGGGAAACTAATTCATGAGAATAATATGATACCCATTTTTTCTTGTATAAGAAGCTAAAATTAGGTATAAATAATCAATGATAGGTGTGTGTTTGTGGAAAAGTGATTTCTATTTTAGAGCATGTTGGTAATTTGTGTTTGTACAATACAAATCTGACAATTTGATTTATTAACCTTTACTTTCATTTTAACTACAATATGTGGAATTGTGGGCAATTGTCACTAATTTTGTTTTATTTAATGATGTATCGCATGCTATATAAATATATTACATCATTAGTATGTTATGTGTTGATGTATTGCATACTACACTTTTTTTTTTTTTATAAGAACCAGTAAAATTTTGCCCAGGCTCAGTGTTCTTATTTTTTGGCTGATTTCAGGCTCAAAATGTTCTTAATTTGTTCTTATTTTACACTTTTCAAACATAGAAAATTATTATTGTACAGCAAAAACCGGCCCTGAAAAAAATGCCCTGGAAAAATTGCCCCAGAAAAAAGGCCTGGTAAAAATGGCCCCAAATGACAGTACACCTGATTATAGGGGGTATTACATAGTCACACTTACATTACTGTACATAAGGTACAGATATAATTTTTTTGTTTTTCAGAAACCTCATTTGACATTTTACCTCATCCTCAATTTGTTCTTATTTTGTTCTTAATTTTTAAGCAATTTCAGCCTCAGTGTTATTATAAAATGTGTTCTTATAAAATAAAAAAAAGTGTATATAAATATGTGTACATGCATTAGTATGTTTAAAGCTCAATTCAGTGCTCATTTCAATGTATTCAATCTTCAGAATATAAGATTTTTCTTTATTCAGGAATATAGCAACTCCCTGCTTTTATTTTCCTGGATGTTACCATTCCAGAATTCAAATGTTAGAAGGGTCAAAATTGTTTTGAACCTGATTCACACAGAATGCATACTAATAGAATACTGACTTCCTCCAAAATCCCTGTTGGCTTTAAACAAATTAATTTAAAAAAATATTGTTTAAATTTGGTATCAGATGTTCGCAATGGTACAGTTGATACCAGGATGTATGCAATGGTACAATTGATACCAGGATGTATGCAATGGTACAATTGATACCAGGATGTATGAAGTAGTACAATTGATACCAGGATGTATGCAGTGGTACAATAGATACCAGGATGTATGCAATGGTACAATTGATACCAGGCTGTACGCAATGGTGCAATTAATACCAGGATGTATGCAATGGTACAATTGATACCAGGGTGTATGCAATAGTGCAATTGATACCAGGATGTATGCAATGGTACAATTGATACCAGGATGTATGCAATGGTACAATTGATACCAGAATGTATGCATTAGTACAATTGATACCAGGATGTATGCAATGGTACAATTGATACCAGGCTGTATGCAATGGTGCAATTAATACCAGGATGTATGCAATGGTACAATAGATACCAGGATGTATGCAATGGTACAATTGATACCAGGATTTATGCAATGGTGCAATTGATACCAGGATGTATGCAATGGTACAATTGATACCAGGATGTATGCAATGGTACAATTGATACCAGAATGTATGCCTTAGTACAATTGATACCAGGATGTATTCAATGGTACAATTGTTCCTCTAGTATGCTTCCTGTGTAATATGCTCTTGTGAATTAAGTTTTAACATTTCGTTAAAAAAAATGTGTCATTGTTTGATATGCCTAGTACCGCTGTATCATTTTCTGCTCCAATCAGGCATGGTGACAATTTTAAGCATGCATGTGGCCATTTTGTAGGATAATGTATGCAAATGCTTGACTAGTTACTACACTAATATTCTTACAATAAATGTATAATTCACTCTCAGTTGGGTGTGTATAGATGTAGCCTACTTTGCCTGCCATCATAGCCAATTTTATGATCAAGAGCTTATGATGTGTACCACTTACAGATAGTAAACATTGCTTTCTAGAAATTTTACTTTCTACTTCTACATTATTTTATACTCAGAGTATTTCTTTTAATTTTCTGAAAACATTTGTGTTTATGTACCACTAGATGGCTGGGCTTATTCTGTTCTTTACACTGCTGCAAAATGGTGCAGTCTTTTTGGTTCTTATCTTGATGAGCCTTATTGGTGTACACTATTTTTGTTGGTAGGTTTTTTTTTTCGTTTCATGTATTCACAATGTATTCTTATATCAAGGTTACTTTATGTTAAAATCATTAATAAGTACACATTTATTAGTATTTATTGAAGAATGGAGCACAGTGTTTATTCGTAATCCTAAGTGCTACTGTGTTACTCAGCGTACAGCAATTAGGTACTTTACAGTATTATACCCTATACCACTTTAAGACTTATCATAGTGTCAGGTGTAAAGTTAAGCCAGATCCACTGCCAGACGACCTTTACTGTTAATATTTGTCATAGAATGTTAACCTGTGCATCTTGCATGTGTGAACTTCCCTTGGCTTGGCCAATATTTCACCAAACTGGTGTACTGTATTCATGTGTTTTCTATATTTCCATTGATATTATGTTCCTTTGAATGAACTAGAAAAGAGTGTTTGCATTTGTCTTTTTCTTTTCCCGTAAGAACAGCATACTAAAGATATTAAGATGTTTTATGAGCTTGTAAATATGTAAAGATAATAAAACATGGCTGTTAAATACTATGCGTGACATTGGAAAATAAAGCATTATGAAATTATATTTAAATGTTTTGTTCTTATTGTCTTTGTCCGCATAAAAAAGATTAAGGCGGATTGTTATAAGTGGCCTATATTGATATATAGCGGGAAAAGAAGTGAAAAGAGTGGAAAGTTTTGAGTTTTTATTATTGCAGAAAACACTAACCTGTGTCATAATTTATAGCTAAATATTGATTTCTCAAAAGTAATCACTTCAAAAAAAAAAGTATATGACTAGTGTGATGAAAACAAATTAACTGTTGAAGTATTTAAGAAGAACCCCCTTATCAAGGGACATCTGGACCCCACTTGAACCCCCTGTCGGGGAATTTCCAGCAAGATCGTCGGGGAAAAATCAAATCTCGAGCACCGAAAGTACAGTTCGTGCTACCGTATGTGCAAGGAGTTGTATACTATTGCGATCGTATGGGTTGCAGTGTCGGTGCCGATGGGGTTAGTACCTCCGACAGAGGTACTAATAACTTATATGGTTTTCTATCAAATTATCAAAAAATTTATTTAAATTCCGACAAGTTATTTTTTCCCCGACCAGCGTAACTGGAGTAGGCATAATATAGGCCTATAATCTCTTGAACATTTGTATTGCGGATGTTTGCTGCTTTATTGAATCACGTTTCACCAGGGGTTCTTTTTAAAACTGCAGTAGAAAAGGACACCTTTGGGACTAAAGAAAGTGTTCTCTTAATCATAGGCAATAGATAGGGGTTTCCCCTGTATAGGGGTAACCACAATGTTGGGGCAGGGGAACATTTATGGGAGGGAACGTTCCTCCTGTTTTGCCGCATCTTTTATTTTTTCAACAGTGAAAATACAAAATGGCATATAAATACAGCATATTCTGAACATGAATCTTACCATTATTAGATACATATTTATCTGTATAATAATAATAATAATAATAATCCTCTAGGTCTATATAAAATTGGTGCTCCCTCGTTTAAAAAAGTCTGGATCCTCCCTGTGTGGGATGGTGCCGTGAAAACTTTGTTGATAGGCCTACACGAAATCATTCATCCAAATCACTTATACGAGATTTACACATTCTACTCCCGAAGATGCAGTGCTCTACAAAATACTTTAAAGCCGCTACAGTTGAATAATTTGTTGAAATTTTTGTCAAGAATGATCCATTTGACATTGTTACAAACTGCAGGGTGCAAACACTGATTTTAGCTGAGCAAGAACCATCTTGACCATCATTTTTTGATAGAGACAGCTGGTGGTTTCGAGGTGCTCCAGTAGCGATACAGTAGTTCCCCTGTCTTCGGTTTTGTTCTGGTGTGCAAAGATGATATTGGATTGAAAAGAAA
>NW_022725562.1:169765-170920 GCF_011630105.1 Anneissia japonica
GAATAGGGGAAACCACAATGTTGGGGCAAGGGAACATTTATCATCATCATCATCATCATCTAGGTCTATATAAAATTGGTGCTCCCTCGTTTAAAAATGACTGGATCCTTCCTGTGTGGGATGGTGCCGTGAAAACTTTGTTGATAGGCCTACACGAAATCATTCATCCAAATCACTTATACGAGATTTACACATTCTACTCCCGAAGATGCAGTGCTCTACAAAATACTTTAAAGCCGCTACAGTTGAATAATTTGTTGAAATTTTTGTCAAGAATGATCCATTTGACATTGTTACAAACTGCAGGGTGCAAACACTGATTTTAGCTGAGCAAGAACCATCTTGACCATCATTTTTTGATAGAGACAGCTGGTGGTTTCGAGGTGCTCCAGTAGCGATACAGTAGTTCCCCTGTCTTCGGTTTTGTTCTGGTGTGCAAAGATGATATTGGATTGAAAAGAAACATCTACCACAGTAGTTTAATATTTGCAGTGTTTGTTGAGATGTTCCATTACTTGACAGATCTTTCCTTCTTGAGATTTGTAATGGACAGTGTAGTAGAAAGCACTAACTGAAAGTTAATATATCTAAGTGGATGTTGAGAGATTGTTTGTAGGCCAACCGCTTGCGAAATTTTTCTTCTTCGATGTCTCACCCAAGCCGATTGGTACCGCTTATGCAGACTACACGGTTATGTTTTTATTTAAAAAAAACACACTCAGCACTCATACTTTCCTTAATGTCGGTTTGTCAGGAAAAAAAAAAAAATAAATATATATATATATATATTTATATTGCTTTATGTTTTACATTTTATAGCATAAGCTTCTAGTTTGTATGATATATATACATATCTATATATTTATTTATACTGCTTTATGTTTTACATTTTATAGCATAAGCTTCTAGTTTGTATGACTCATTCGATTACTATTGTTCTTTGATTTGATTTTGTTCACACCCTCTATTTTTTGGTAGCTCGTTTGCTACTCGCTTAGGTTCTTTGTCACTCATCCTACGTCCGCATTGACTGTATTTATTCTTGCTTTACCTTCTATCAGTACCACCTGCGATGCCCGAAAACCATTTTTTTTACCATTAAAAGTTACGGCTACTCTACAGTTTTGCTCTTTCTGCATTTTATTTACTATTTTT
>NW_022725562.1:171079-173330 GCF_011630105.1 Anneissia japonica
ATAGTATTCTGAATATTATGAGACAAATTTCAACTCTCTTGCACACATGTTAACAGAGTTACGGAGTTTTCCAGATTTTTGACAAAATTTTACCAAATCCGGCCTTTTAACAGTTAGGGCAGAATTACGAATCTGGTGGATTCCAAGAAAAATTATTGATCTAAGGACCAAAATGGCTTTTATGCAAAGGCGTCCATTTTTTTGGTGAAAAAAAATAATACCTCTGTATTTCGGATGCTATTGGTCATAGACACTTCATTTTGGTATCAGACTTTGCGGAAGACTCATGTTTTTATCCGCTTTAACGAAAGATTTCTTTCATTTTTTTAATTTTCTTGTTTTCAAAGGCATCAAATGTGTCCACTTATCCAATGGCAGCAAATTATAGCTAAAGTGACAGTAATGAAAAGCATAAAGAAAAATATGATTTTACAAATTCTTATAAGTTATGCATAAATACATAATTGGTTTAACTTCCAAAAGACGGTTGTGGTGGGCCCGCCTTTTGGAAAGTCAAAAAAAAAAAAAGAAAAAAAAAAAGAATGTAAAATAAATAATTGATCGCCCATAACACCTCAGAAGTCTTATTTTCAGGCGTCTAGAAAACAAACATTTTGCTGGGGGGCGTCTAGAAAACAAACATTTTGCTGGGGAAAGCCCCTAAACCATAGGTACTGCTGCCTTGATCGTCCCCCATTTTCCACCCCATTTCGCCCCTCCCTTTTCGGACATATCTGGACCCGTCCTGTGTTAACAGCAATATTTTATAAATAAACCTCTCGTCAACAGGGAGCCAGTAAAAATCATATAGTGTAAGCAGACGACCAACAACATTTTGAATACGCTGTAGCTTTGCGATTTGTGTCTTGATTAGTCCAGATATAATGAGACTGTTGCAGCTGTAGAGTCTTGAATTGAAAAAGGCATAAATCAGACGTAGAGTAGTGGGTTGTTTGTCCAGAAACTTCTTGATTTTTCCAATTTTACGGATAGCAGCATGGGAAGAGCGACATACAGCATTGATATTGGAGTTTATTTGCAGTGTAGAGTCAAATATTACACCAAGGTTGCGGACCTCTGTTTCGGTTCAAACAAAAGCTGGTATGGTTTTAGTGACATGGATTTAGCTGCTCGATAACAGGAAAAAACGAATTCTGTTTTCTTGACATTGAGATGAAGCTCGTTAGCTAGAGACCACTGTTAAATTGTAAATATTGAGCTTTCTATTGGATGCACAAGATAGAATAGCCCTACTATGAATGTAGATTAGTGTACAGGCTGTACTTTATAGATTAGAATTCTGTATAAAAAATACACAAAACAAGAATTCCCCATGGTTTTTGGTCAAAATTGACAAAATTTTATTCATACGAAGTAGCACTAAGCATATACCAATGCCCATTGTAAAGATTGAGAGGAAACATTTTTGTTTGATGTCAATGCTCAAAAGTGTCTCTTATTTTGGGACTACTGTAGTACGGTTTTGATACAATAAATAAAAGATCTATTGATTTGACCATTTTTAAGTGTCTTTGTCCCCTTAATAGGGGGGTCCCTTTGATAGGGTGTGGCCGTAGTGTTAAAAGATATATTTTATCTAGTTTCACGGAAAAGTGAAAACACAATGTTAATATAGAAGGCGAACAGATATGATTAGAATCATTTGAATAGTATCAAAGTATATTTTTTGAGAACATTTGAATCAATAAGTCTTTTTTCCCCCTTTTTAAATTTTAGGGTACTTTCCTATTGCTTTTCTTTTGTTTGTTTGTTGTTGTTTTTTTTTTTTGCTTCAATTACAGTAATGTTTTTTTTTTTCGATTCTGATTTTTTTGTCTGCAATAAACTGTTTCATGTACAACATTGTTTTGGTATAATAAAGATACTGAGATATAGAAGCATTGCTTACATACTAGGCCTATGTTGAAAAGAACAAGTATACGGTTTAAAATCAGATGCATAAGGCATACATAGATTTGTTGAGAATCAAAGTGACTACATCAATATTGTTACGACTAACAAACTCCCGAATTGAATAATTGTATAAAATACAATAATACAAGCGTTCGATGTCAGTATATTTACCTTGAATATTGATATAATCCTACGCAAAAGCCAATAATAAATTGTCGAGAGATTCCAATAACGTGAGAGGTACCGTATTACTGAGGAAATAATTATCATCATGCCACTAGTGTGTTGATTTTCCCAGTACACAAATAAGACAAGACGTTACGTATGGTATACATAC
>NW_022725562.1:173453-175869 GCF_011630105.1 Anneissia japonica
TTGCTGAAAATGTACAGTATAGCAACTGTCTCTTATACACATCTCACAGGGGCTGTCTGTTCCAGTACACCGGGGTATCCCCCTACTCGTCTCGAAGGATGTACTGGGTTCTTTATAGTGCACACGAGCCATTGTATACACTGGGCCTACGGTTTATAGTCCTTATCCGAGAGGACTTGTTCTACCACCAGAACCATAGGCGAGCGTGCCGTTCGAACCAGCGCCGATATTATGGCTATAGCTTGCGGCGCCCCTGCTAACCGCTCGGCCATTCGACTCACCTAGGGTATAGACCCAAACGAAACGTTCGACCAGCTTATAAGGTAGGGCCCAAACTAGTCCCACGACCACTAATGATTACAGAGCCAAACCAAGGCAATATATATACACAGCAATATATATACACAGCCCAGATGTGAATGCAAATAGTGGAATACAAGCTATGTGGCTCGGTTCCAGTAGATACAGAGAAGATTTTGTCAAAATATTAATATTAATATTATCAATATGATTATGATCTGATAAATTTCGAGATATTATGCAACCAAGGTATTTTTAGCTCTCCACTTCAGAGATAGTATCTTTCCCTAGCTGCCATATTTTACCATATCGATCCTTTTACCGATTACTAATATCTTTGATTTTTCATGATTGAATCTAAGTTTGAATGCATTGTTGAAGTCAGCCGCTATATTCAGTATACGCTGTACGATAATTCATTTTCATTATTTGCTAGGAGTACGACATCATCCGCCCAAAACAAATCTTTTATTTGTACATCGTCGGATATCTTACCCCCCCCCCCCCACCATAAATTATATCCTAGAGCCGCAACTGTTGCAGTTCCGCCTTTCCCTGGTCAAATCACTGACTTTATTCAACAAAAATTATATTTTATATTTTAAAATTATTTTTATTATATAAAATAAATTACTATTTACATTGGGCCATGTTAACTACAATTGAAATAGGGCCTCAGTATGTTTTAAATATCATCTTCTTAATATTCTTTTTAGAGTTGGGAGGGATGTCATTTTGTTTGGTCCTAAGGTGGTTTGAAGATCATTCCAATATGATGGGCCATTAATAAATATAGATCTTTTACTTGTTTCTAGTATGTTAAACCAGTATTGAAGGTAGACTAAAAGAGTTGTATAAATTTAAAAGAATATGTTGGGGGGAAATGTGTTTAACTTTGTGGATAGTACCAATGGGTTTTGCGATTTTAGTAGAAATGTAATCTACATGAGGCTTCCAACATAAGTGTGTATTCCCGGGAAGATACCTGTGTTTTTTCTCATTAATATCGAATTGTTAATTTTTATTTGGGTATCAATAACAGAGATAAATTTTGGCGTGGTCTAAAAATGATATAATTTATCTTATCAATATTTAAAATGAGTTTATTAGGCCTATAGCCTTAAACCATTGATTGATATTTGATAATTCAATGTTTAATGTATTAATAAGGTTATGAGAGACGGGTTGGTGAAATCTGTCCAGAATACGGGCTGTATGGGGGCGCTGTTGTCCAGAATACGGGCTTTCTCTGTCCAGAATACGGGCTGTGAGTTCTGGACAGAGAAAGCCCGTATTCCAGAGCTATGACTTTGCCGTATTCCAGAGCCATATATATAAAGAGTTGCGACATTCCGCTCCTTGGTTTACGAAAGTCACGTGGTACACACCGTCCATTTTGTTTCATAATCTTCCCGATGAACACATGCAAAGTATATGTCTTACGTACATTCCATATTAATTTCACACACTTAATTGGGTTTACAATTATATTTTTTAATTAACATCACTTAGTATGAACAGCGTATAAGAATTCATATATAATCGAATATTTGCGCGCGTGCGTGCTCGCGTAAATTCCATGCTCGCGTAAATGATTGAAATTAAAATTATAATTGTTTTCAATTATCGTTAATTCGTCACATTTTAATCAATGAAGACCCGACCTATTTTATTTAATGGTAATCTTTTCTTTAGTTTTAATAGTTATATATTAAATATGTTTTTAATAGTTATATATTATATATATATATATATATTTCTTCCTTAATTATATAAATTTAAATCATTTATCAGTTGCATTATTACACTGTTTACGTTCATCATTAAAATTTTATTTTTATTTTCTCATTCGCCTATAGATGCGTTCGGAAAAATATTTAAGCTAAATAAGAAAACAATTTAATTTTTTCCCAAGACCTTCTCTGACGATATCTTTAAAGGTTGTTCGCTAAACAACATTAGAAAATGGTTCTTAATTTCAAATCTTTGTACAGCCTGTAAAAATACGAATGACAATGAAAATAAAGGTGATGTTTAATAATCTTTAAAATGATTTGCTGTTTCTATTGCATACTATTATATAATTATTATAACTTTATTTTGGAAACGACGCTTT
>NW_022725562.1:175955-187486 GCF_011630105.1 Anneissia japonica
AAAATGTACGATAATTACACAAGTTGAATATATCACAGATCCTGTATATCATTTAACACTTACAATTTATAACATTTACAGCAAAGCACAGTTTATATATTGCGGCCAACTGACCTATACTATTTTAACATTTATAAATAATAATAATCAAATTAATAAAATTAAGATTTGTATAGGGCTCGCTCATATTTAAATTTAAAGAGCAAAAATCTATATACCCTAAACGGATTTAAATTACATTTTGATATACATATTTAATTAATTTTTGCTGGTCGTCACATATCATTTATTTGCAAAAGTAATAGGAGCTACTTCAGGATTGCCTAATTAAAGAATGCTTGCCATCGATGGGCTTTCTCGGTCTATCGGCGAGGATTAAAGAACTGCTTAAAAATAGTAAATTATTACAGTATTATTTTATAATATGAAATTGGATATAAAGTAGTGAAGTCATTAAAAAAATCTATAAATAGTTACGTGAAATTCGACTGCTAAAAAGAGTAAATGAAATTAAACTATACAGGAGGCCGCTAACTGTATTATACAATATTATACACAGGAACGCACATCACGTTAGACACAGAACGCGCATCGCGTATGACACAAAATGGCTTCTAAATTCTCAATGTCGCAACTCTTTATATATGGCTCTGCCGTATTCCAGAGCCATAGATAGAAAGAGTTGCGACATTGAGAATTTAGAAGCCATAGATAGACAGATTTCAGAGCCCGTATTCTGGACAGATTTTGACAGCCCGTATTCTGGACAGAGAAAGCCCGTATTCTGGACAGATTTCGCCACACCTACTGGGTTATGAAGGTTTTTATCGCATAAAAAGACAGTTGTATCATCCGCAAAGGAAATCACATTTACAATATCACTTACTCTAGAAATATCATTTAGATAAATAATAAAGTAGAGGGCCCAGGATGGATCCCTGCAGCACTCCACATTTAACATTAGTGGTGATTTAATAGCATCTATTTGTACAAGTATTTTTCGTTCACTTGATAGCTTTTAATCCAATCGAGACCAATTCCCCGGATACCATTGATAGATATTTTTTAACAGAATATCGTGATTCATAACATCGATAGGTCCATAAGTAGGGCCTATAAATAAAAATTGTCTGTTTTCGAAGACGTGGTTATATATTTTGTTAATTCAAGTATGGCATGTGAGATGGAGTGTTTTGGACGAAATCCGTACTGGTGGGGGTTTACTATGGCATATTTAGTGAGGTAGTTTATGAATGTATTATACACTGCTCTTTCGATGATTTTAGATAATACTGGGAGGATTGATATCGGTCTATAATTTGGTATTTCATCGACTTCACCTTTCTTATAATTTGGATTACTCTAGAAAAGTTTGGCACTATACCAGAGACAAAGGAGCAATTATTGTTGTGTGTAAGTGGGAAAACTATTTTATCTGCAATGGCTTTGATGACTTGCGGGGAAATGGGAGGGTCATGCTGTTAACCTGGTCGTTGGTGACCCTGCTACGACTGTTCCAGTAAAACTAATAATATCAACTAGATATCAATTCATATTATACGCAAGAAGAAGAAGGTGATACATGACGTTCTATCAATGGCAGAACTTAAAATTAAAAAGTGGTTAACACAGGTTGAGTCGATATGATAATAGTGGTCAGTATGGTCAAATAGAACACGATTGTCACAGCAAACATTCGTCTGTTTACTCGACATATTTACACACGTTTTGAATGCTTCAATAATAAAATCATTAGGCTTTTGGTACACCATGTGTAAAATATGGTTTTTGAGTTAAAACCTGTGATTGGTTGTCTCGACGTTTCGATGAGTTACTCTGGTCGTTACAGGAGAATGATAAAAGATGATTTCTGTTGGCCAAGTTTTGACGATTGTTCTCTTTTTTATGTACATACCCTTCATCGTTCACTTTCCTTTTTATGGCTTTCAGAAAAAAACTGTTTAAAATAGCATATACACTGTAAAGCAATTTCTTGAGTTAAAAAATATAGAAGATTAAAATTTAAACAACATATGAATAGATAAAAGCAACATTCTTTAACCGTAACAAAATTCTGTAATTAATTTTTTTTTTTAAATCCATAAAACAATGGCATGGTGTTGGGATATTTACTAGATTATATTAATTTACACTAAATTGATATATACAAATGAAATTCAGTTTCGAATACCATGTAAATTATCACTACTTTCGTAGGAAGCGTTGGTGATTGGTTGTTTTACACCAGTACACAAAGAAGACAATACGTTATATTTGGTTTACATCTGGCAGGTCTGGTATTCGATCCACTCATTTTCAATTTAGTCATGTTTGGTGACGCTTCCCCTTTATCACCTCACCCTGTATTATTTCTGACTGGAATCGGGCTAATGTTGTCCGTATATCCACAGACAATACCGGGGTTTTGTGTTTGGAATACTACAAATCCTAGTGAAGAACGGAAGTCAGAAACTCCTTTGGAGGAGCGAAGTGCTAACAATGCGGCGTCTCGGAAAGCAAAACGTCATGGTGTTGGCTTAACAAACACTCAGTCGAACTACATCCGAGAACAAAAAATGGCAATGCAAGGTTCTAACGACTACCAACCAGTACTTATCAATATAACGAATGAACAACAAGCAGATATATTGGCGATATACGGCTCGTATTTTGAAAAAGAGAACAGCTTACAAGAGACGCAGGAACAAATGGCTTTTAGTAGAGTTGCCAGAGCAGTTGTGGAAGTGTGTCCAAGGATAACTTCCTGGGATGAAGTGACCCTAGTGAGAAGTGCCGATGGCAGATACCTGCAAGTCGTTCAAGTAGGTTTTTCTATGTCAATAGTCATGTTTATATAACAGAATGGAACTGTGGAACGTATCGCAAATAATATTATCAACATAGTACTCGATGGTAAACCAAAGCGAATAAAAATAAAAAGCGAGGTTCAACAGTATTTTTGATTAGACATCTTACTACTCTTTAGTTTCGTACCACACACATGGTGTGACACACTTCAGTTCAGATAGAATTGCCCAATGACTATAAGATGTCATGATGATAGAACTGAGTAAGATAAGCTGAGCATGTGCAGAACATCAGCGGTACTTCAAAAGCTAATCAAAACTACCGTTGAACCCCTTTATATATTAATAATAATAATAATAATAATAATAATAATAACAATAAAAAGGGAGGGGGGGGGGGGTTGGTCGGGAAAATTTTGATTCCTAGATGGCCGGAAGTGAGCTTTTCCGACTTCTGAGGAGTCTTTTAATGACCTTTAAGTTCTTCAAAATTCAATGTTTTCCAAATTCAAGGTTTTCCCCCTCTTGAAAAAAGGTAAGTTTATCTCATTCTTTAGGCCTATCATAGAGGAAAAAAATCAAAGACAGGCAATATATATTCCAACAACATTGAGTAGTTAGATAGGGTGTAGTCTTTCTTCCATAAATCGATAAACCGATAAGCCTGAGAACTCACTTTCGTACATAAATTATTACGACGGCGAACCAAAAAAAGTGTGTATAATTTATTTAATGGAAAACTAGTTGGGCTAAGACTGTAGAGTTTGTCTGATCATGATCTTCCAACCTATGCCTAGGTAGGTTAACATGCTTTTTGTAAGCCAGGACCGGCCAGGACCCAGTTGTATTTTGTTACTTTCATAGTTACCAACATGAGATTTGAAATGCATGGTTACACTAGTTGAGTGGGAGGGGGCGCCAGATCCCCCGGGGTCATTGACGGAACCCGAGGCCCGGGTTCCAGTCACATAATCAACGGTTGGTTGTGAAAAATGGAACGCACAAGACCGCACGCGACTACTAGATTCTACTATAGTGCATGGTTGGCTGGGTTGTTTTGGTGGGGAAAGAGACATTTTATCGGTAAATTGATTATCGAACGAGATAACGAAACCTCTAATGACTCAAGCTATTGCATGACCGTTTTTATATTTTAATAACACCAATTTCGTCTAATTTTAAATACATTTTCCTATGAATTCGTGATAATTGTTATCACGCATAGACTTGTGCTAAATGCGTGACAAATTTCTGATCACGCATGTGTTTCTGCAAAATGCGTGTTTCATCCAAAATCAATGTTAAATGCGGGCCGTCCCACACGATGCGAGACTTTTGGTAACTATGCTTTTCTTCGCAGAGGGGTGGGGGGTGGGGGTTCGTCCGAACCCCTTCAACTCTCTGGGTCCGCCACTGGTCACACCATCTGGTAATGGATCCAAAATACAAATAACAAGAACACATAAATATATAAAAATTCGAAGTGAAAATAAACAGTAAATAGTGAATGAACAATGCTACCAAACGAGCCATCGACAATTGTCCTAAATCACATCGTTATATATATACCGGTAGCTCTCAGTCGGCCTCTCTTTTCCTTGTTTTGATTTTTTTTCTTATCGACATTGATTCCTA
Organism: Anneissia japonica; assembly: GCF_011630105.1. Lineage (NCBI taxonomy): Eukaryota > Metazoa > Echinodermata > Crinoidea > Comatulida > Comatulidae > Anneissia > Anneissia japonica. The sequence continues at coordinate 180,398 of NW_022725562.1, forward strand.
GATCGTTTTAGCCAATCGGTGTAAATATATATAGGCCTATTAACACAAATAAATATATAGGCTACTCCTGCGTAGCATGAGTATATATTAACACAGATTAATATATACTCGACATGCTAGCATGATATTAACACGAAAATTAATATATTACATGCTACGCAGGAAATAGTTGTATAGTCCGGACCTACTTAGCAATATATGATTTCGATTCTCTGTTGGTTTCACATGAATTTTCTACTTAATCTCAGCTTCCAGATGAAGACCTTAAACAATGGATTTTACAAGAATCCTGCCAAAACCCAGTGTCGAACGTGATCAACAATGTTAGCTGTGAGAAAAGGGAGCGCCTGGTTCGTGCAGTGGTCATTGATCCAGATATTATGCTCATCAATGCTGTTGATGTTGTCGTGTACTGTTGCGCAGCTTATACAACTTTATAATTGCGTAGAATTACTGGCACACTGTGTTTTACAGACAGTGGTCCAGCTCATTACTCAAATATATTAATAGGCCCTATTGCCTTTTATTGTTATTATTATTAATAACTGAAATCACACAAAACATGAGTTTTCATCATCATACATCTGGTAATATCTTAATGAGTTTATTTAATATGATAATATTATCTAATAATAAGTTCATTTGTTTCAAAATAAACAAACTATCTTTTTCAATAGTATAACCGTATACGTTTCTTCAACTGCAATTGCCGTGACCACGATAGGCCTATTATAGTGTATAATACAGTGGCGTATGGCGTATTGAAATTGGAGTGTGGCGAGGTTGGGGTGACGAAGCTAAATATAGAGCTCCTCGGTGATTAAACGAGAAAACGCTAAAAGAATGACTGTTCCATTAATTTTATTTATTTTGTCTTAGAACAATAAACAAAAACAACAACCGTTTACAATACAACATAATACAGAATTATCAGAAAAAATATCTAGTAGGTCACCTAAGTACACTATTCCAATTACACTTAGATATAAAAATGTAAACTTAAAATAAAACTTGAAATTTGTAACTTTAAAATACCAATACAATTTTCCCTTAACAATAGGTATGTAAATATTATAAAACTTATTGAAAATTATATTTTAAGAGTTTAAAAATTGTTTAAGATTCAAAATCAATAAATCTCTAGTTTCCACAGGTAGTTCCTCCCCGGCGCGTGGAAACAAATGGAACAAAGAGTATTTCAAATAATTTGTTCGAGCATATGGGTTTACAAATTTAAAATGATCACCGTGTCTAGAGTAGATTGTTATGCAGGGACGTATCTGTAGGGGAGGTGGGAGGGAAATCCTTGGGAGCCGCGACTCTCCATCCCTTGTACAAAGTGTTAGTATTTTAAAGCCTATTTTGCTAGCCAATACAAAATTATCAAACTTATAAAAAATCAGCTAAAATTCGTCTTAATTCCATGAAACCCAGGCTAGGTGCTTTAAGATACAATAATAATAATAATAATAATAATAATAATAATAATAATAAAAATGATAATGATAATGATAATGATAGTGATAGTGATAGTGATAGTGATAGTGATAATGATAATGATAATGATAATAATAATAATAATAATAATAATAATAATAATAATAATAATAATAATAATAATTAATAATAATAATAATAATAATAATAATAATAATTAATAATAATAATAAATAATAATAAAAATAATAATAAAAATAATAAATAATAATAATAAAAATAATAAATAATAATAATAATAATAGCCTAACTAGACTATGTCTGTTTGAACAGCAAAACATAGGGCTTTTCCCCATTGCTTTAATAAGAAATGAAGTTGAAATTGAAATGAAGTGAATGAAGTGGGAAAACAAAGGGGCAAAAAAAAAACAACGAAAAAAGTATTTAACCTAGCTGTAACTGGTTTAAGCGCTTTAGAAAACGCAAATTGCGTTTAAATAATTTAATCAACTGTCATCAAAAAATCTTCATAACTACACCCTACTGCCGATCGTCACCAAAATTGTATCATTTCTTCATTTCATCATGAAAAACTATTCTGTCTAGTGTCATTTTTAATTATCTATAACTGGGAGGTAAGGATATATAAATGACCCTCAAATTTACAATATCTTCCTTGTAACTTGGGTTAAACTTTACCGAAAGTTTCATTCGGATCAGTTAACCCGTTTTTTTAAATATCTGGTCTAGGACGTTTTCCTTTAAATTAAATGGTCCCTAAATCACACCCTAAGCCGGATCATCACAAAAATTCAATCATTTCTTTATTAGACCTTTACAAACTATTATAGATAGTTACATTTACATCCATTGAAAACTTTTTATAGATAGGCCTATTTACGTCTGGGATTTCAAAAATGTTAATGACCCTCCAACGTACACCCTTGAACGATTCGTCGCCAATACATGACACTATCTTCCATGTAACTTGGTTAAACTTTCCCGAAAATTTCATTCAGATCAGGTTTTCAAAACATGTGGTCTGGGACGTTTTCCTTTCAATACCGGGAGCCCAGAAAATTTAATTATGTGAAAAGAGACAAAAGGATTGATGGTCTGGTCATGATAGTATAGGGCCAAGATAAAATATTCAGTATTGCTGCCAGGACACATCCTGTACAAGCGGACTGGGGGAAATGAAATAGAGGGTTAAATAATGCATTTAATCATGTGGAGAGAGACATGGATAAAAATAATTGGATATTACTCCCAGGTAGATACTTGCAATAATGTCACAGGTGACAGCAACTTTTACCTGTACGTGACCTTAAACAGTGACATTAAAGGACACGCCCAAATACATTTAATCATGTGAAGAAAGACACGGATAAATTGTTTTTTATTGGAACTATTATACATTGGGGGTAACAAAAATACCAATGACAGCAACTTTATCCTGTACATAAGCCCAGACAGCAGCCCCAAGGGACACACGGGGGTCTTATATAGTAGCAACATGATAAAATCAAGCAAAGAGAGACATGAATGAAACCAACTAGGAATTACTATTTGTACATTGTAGAATGATGAAACACCGATGACAGCAATTTTTTCATGTACGTGACCCTAAACAATGACATTAAAGGCCACGCCCAAATCACATTAATCATGTGAAGAGAGACACGGATGATTTTTTTTTATTGGCACTATTATACATTGGGGGTAACATAAGTACCAATGACAGCAACTTTATCCTGTACATAAGCCCAGACAGCAGCCCTAGGTTCCCAAATTGACTTATTATTTATAGTATGATATGGTCGAATCTAATAATGATTAGAGATAGCAGAAAGCAACTGAAACACCTGATTATGACACAGACAGTGGTTCTGGAGATCAACTTCAGAATAAAACAGGAATTAAGTGAAGGATGGGACCATTTACACTGGAACTTTTAAACATTGGAAAGAAAATCCAATTGACAGCAATTATTTACTACTTTAGTCCAGGGGGCTTTTCCCCCTGGAAGCCACGGATATTTGACGAATTATGGCGAATTTTTATTACTTATTTGAATGATAGGCATCGAGTTACTATATGACTTCATGTAGGCTATGTTTTCTAATATCAGCTTCCAAAACCAAAACATTTTCAATAAAGCAAGAAACAAAGAGTATGCAATGTACAGTATTACTAACCATCTAATTTAATTTCAAATCCTCATTCTTGAAAGTGAAATTCTACATTTTGGAAATTTGTTAACCACGCTGTCATGGTCGAGTTTGCTTCACCTATCACAATGTATTCCAAGCATCATGAGGCTATCCAAACGAGCATTTGTCATAACAGAAGGCAAATTATTTTTTAAATAGTCTCATTGAACTATTATTATTATTTTTATCATTATTATTATTTTTGTTGTGGTTGTTGTGATGAAAAGTTAACACAAACGATATGGTGGCTAAACGAATATTACATTAAATATTTTTTTTTATTTGTTTGTTCCCCGACAAAATTTATCGTCTTCCCCGACGGGGGGGGGGGGCATGCTTCCCCGACGGGGGGGGTTATGCTTCCCCGACGGGGGGGCTATAGACCCCCTCTGGCGCCACCCCTGATGTGAAGAGAGACACGGATGAATTTTTTTTTATTGTTACTATTATACATTGGGGGTAACATAAATACCAATGACAGCAACTTTATCCTATACATAAGCCCAGACAGCAGCCCCAAGGGACCCACGGGGGTCTTATATAGTAGCAACATGATAAAATCAAGCAAAGAGAGACATGAATGAGAAACCAACTAGGAATTACTATTTGTGCACTGTAGAATGCTGAAACACCGATGACAGCAATTTTTTCATGTACGTGACCCTAAACAGTGACATTAAAGGCCACGCCCAAATCACATTAATCATGTGAAGAGAGACACGGATTATTTTTTTTTATTGGCACTATTATACATTGGGGGTAACATAAGTACCAATGACAGCAACTTTATCCTGTACATAAGCCCAGACAGCAGCCCTAGGTTCCCAAATGGACTTATTATTTATAGTATGATATGGTCGAATCTAATCATGATTAGAGATAGCAGAATGCAACTGAAACACCTGATTATGACACAGACAGTGGTTCTGGAGATCAACTTCAGAATAAAACAGGAATTAAGTGAAGGATGGGACCATTTACACTGGAACTTTTAAACATACACTGGAACTTTTAAACATTGGAAAGAAAATTCAATTGACAGCAATTATTTACTACTTTAGCTATAGATTTCTGTTTGATAAAATTTTGTTAAACACTGACTTCAGATGAAATACAACAATACCATGATACAAACTCAGTAACAAATATTTATTAGATCGGATTAAACTACAGAACATGAATTGTCTATACATGATAAATGATACAGCGTCAAGGTGTATTTCAATCAGATTGTTGAAAAATATGTAATCATAGGATTAGAACCTGGTAGCTTTTGGCAGCAGTCTCTTCTAGGTTACAGATGTAACAGCATTTTACTATAGTTAGTCAATAAAGTGATAGCAGTTTTGAATTTTACATTGCTTCTTCTACTATTACAACAAATGTGTCCACCATATGGATTATGGATTGATTGTAAATCAAGTATCTATATGATTTTTTTATATATTGCATACACAATTGAACTCCGGTATTGTACACTGCGGTAACAATGTGTTTGTAGCAGTACGATACAAAGCACGAGCAAGAAACACTTAAATAATAGGTAAATTATTCCCCGCTGGACACCATCCCGGTATTTCTGAGTCTAGGTTTCGGAGCTAGAATTTATGGAAATACTTCCATTTTGTCCTGCATTTGTTAGAAAACAATAAATACTTAAAAACTTAAACTGAGGTATTGTGCATTGAGGTAATAACATGTTAAAAGCTGTACTAAGAAAAAACAAGAAACACTTAACTAATAACTATCCCCCACCGGACACCACCCCGGTATTTCTGAGTCTAGGTTTCCGGGCTGAAATTTTATATGAAACTACTTTAATTTTTCTACATTAGTAAGTATAAACAAATAAACGCTTATAAAATTAAAAACGGGTATTTTTTGTGTGAACACGGAACCAAACTTTTTAAAATCACGTTTCTACAATGAGTCTTTTGGCTTCATTAGTATTTCAAATGCATCAAGAGTCAATCAGTTAATTGATTAGGATAAGGCTTTTTATTATCGGCACACATTTATGATGTAACCTTACAAAACAAAAACAAAAGCATAAGCAAATAATGTGTTCCACCTTACACAATAGGTAAACTAGGAGGAAAAATACAACGGAAAATACTGGGACAAGACAGCCGGGGGGAAATAGCAGTTGGAAAACAGCCTTAAGGAATAGCCTGGAAAAATAGCTGGATGGAAAAGAAATCTTCTAGTGGAAAAAATCCGAGGGGGAAAATTAGGTGGCAAGTGCCATAGTGGTATTTTCTTTGAATTAAAACCTAAAACCTCTTCGATTTTGAGTCTATACTCAGTCTTCAAATCTTCCCTGGGGAGAGAGATAGATGCGATGTAGATATTAAAAATCATCTATATTAAAGCTAGTTTTAGCATAAATGAAATTATGTAAACATAAATCAAATATTAAAATTAATGGTGTGAAGACACTAATATCGAATAGACCTCATGCATATAAGATGGCTAATTATCATTTTCAAATGGTATATAAACACATATGTAAATATTGAAAGGAAAAGAAACAGAAAATTAAAGAAAGAAAATTAAAGAACGGAAAGGAAAAGAAAAACTGGAAAGGAAAAGAAATAAAAAAGAATAGAAAATGAATATAATGGAGAAAGTGAAAAGAAATAAAAAAAAAATAATCAAGAAAAATATATAGATAACTTTAGCATAAATGAAATTATGTAGACATAAATTAAATATCACATTCAAGTAATGGTATGAAGGCAATAATATCGAATAAACTAGATATCATTTTCAAATATGCATAATTATATAATATATATAATATATATATATATGTGTATGTATGTATTATATAATTAATTTTTGTGTGTAGCACTCTGTTTATATAATTAAATAATGGTGAAAACAGAGCTCGAATAAATGGAGAGTGATGTGAGTATCGTATCGGAAATAGCCTGTCAAATAAAAAATAAAAAATCCTTATACTGTTTGTTGATGTACTGTTTGCCAAAGAATACTCTAGGAGTCATACCTGCATTATAATGAAGTAACATAGAATCAATGTTGCTGCGTAGCATTGTCAAATAATGACAGAAACAGTGCTAAATGCACTCAAACTGCATGCAAATGCACCCAAACTTTGATGTTTCCATTGAGTTTCCAAAATCCTCAAAGCACTGCTTTTACACCAATTTATTCTCAGTTTATGTTACTTTTTTTACATAATCGGCGTCTGCCCGTAAACAATAAGATGTTTTCTAGCCAATGTTGCTTGGCGGGCCGCACACATAGGGTTTTTAATTTATTTTCGCGGGCCGAACTTTTTTGGGGGGTCTATTTTTTTTTAAATGATCCTTAGGTATCATAGTATCACTGTGGGAAGTTTCATGCACGATTTTTCTCCTTAGCCGCTCTACTAATACAAAGTACAAACAAGATACAAATTACCTCAATGCACAAT
>NW_022725562.1:187686-205228 GCF_011630105.1 Anneissia japonica
AATGCAGGACCAAATGGAAGTATTTCCATAGATTCTAGTCCCAAAACCTAGACTCAGAAATACCGGGATGGGGTCCGGCGTGGGATACTCTAACTATCAGTTAAGTGTTTCTTGCTTGTGCTTTGTATCGTACTGCTACAAACACATTGTTACCGCAGTGTACAATAACACATCTAGATGTGTATAAGAGACAGCTGCTGTCATATAGATACTTGATTTACAATCAATCCATAATCCATATGGTGGACACATTTGTTGTAATAGTAGAAGAAGCAATGTAAAATTCAAAACTGGTATCGCTTTATTGACTTAACTATAGTATAATGCTCTTACATCTGTAACCCAGAAGAAACTGCTGTCAAAAGTTAATACATTTTATAATGTTAGTAAATAAAGTGCTACCAGGTTCTAATCCTATGATTACATATTTTCAACAATCTGATTGAAATACACCATTTATCATGTATAGACAATTCATGTTCTGTAGTTTAATCCGATCTAATAAATATTTGTTACTGAGTTTGTATTATGGTATTGTTGTATTTCATCTGAAGTCAGTGTTTAACAAAATTTTATTATCAAACGGAAATCTATAGCTGAAGTAGTAAATAGTTGCTGTCAAATGGATTTTCTTTCCATTCTTTAAAAGTTCCAGTGTAAGTGGTCCCATCCTTCACTAAATTCCTGTTTTATTCTGAAGTTGATCTCCAGAACCACTATCTGTGTCATAATCAGGTGTTTCAGTTGCATTCTACTATCTCTAATCATTATTAGATTCGACCATATCATACTATAAATAATAAGTCCATTTAGGAACCTAGGGCTGCTGTCTGGGCTTATGTACAGGATAAAGTTGCTGTCATTGGTACTTATGTTACCTCCAATGTATAATAGTGCCAATAAAAAAAAACCATCCGTGTCTTCACATGATTAATGTACATTTGGGCGTGGCCTTTAATGTCACTGTTTAGGGTCACGTACATGAAAAAATTGCTGTCATTGGTGTTTCAGCATTCTACAATGTACAAGTAGTAATTCATGGTCGGTTTCATTCATGTCTCTCTTTGCTTGATTTTATCATGTTGCTACTATAGACCCCCATGGGTCCCTTGGGGCTGCTGTCTGGGCTTATGTACAGGATAAAGTTGCTGTCATTGGTATTTTTGTTACCCCCAATGTATAATAGTTCCAATAAAAAAAAATCATCCGTGTCTCTCTTCACATGATTAAGTGTATTTGGGCGTGGCCTTTAATGTCACTGTTTAAGGTCACGTACAGTACATGAAAAAATTGCTGTCATCGGTGTTTCAGCATTTTACAATGCACAAATAGTAATTCCTAGTTGGTTTCTCATTCATGTCTCTCTTTGCTTGATTTTATCATGTTGCTACTATATAAGACTCCCGTGGGTCCTTGGGGCTGCTGTCTGGGCTTATGTACAGGATAAAGTTGCTGTCATTGGTATTTTTGTTACCCCCAATGTATAATAGTTCCAATAAAAAAAAATTAATCCGAGTCTCTCTTTACATGATTAAATGTATTTGGGCGTGGCCTTTAATGTCACTGTTTAAGGTCACGAACAGGTAAAAGTTGCTGTCACCTGTGACATTATTGCAAGTATCTACCTGGGAGTAATATCCAATTATTTTTATCCATGTCTCTCTCCACATGATTAAATGCATTATTTAACCCCCTATTTCATTTCCCCCAGCCCGCTTGTACAGGATATGCCCCGGCAGCAATACTGAATATTGTATCTTGGCCCTATACTATCATGACCAGACCATCATACCTTTTGTCTCTTTTCATATGATTACATTTTCTGGGCTCCCGGTCATTTTTTTTTTCAAGACCTTTACAAAGCATTATATAATGTTTCATTTAGACCCATTGGTTTTTTTAAAAGAGATATTTAGGTCTGTGTCCTCAAAAATTGAAAAGACCCTAAAATTTACACCCTTTACTGGATCGTCACTACACATAAAAATGTCTTCCTTGTAACTTGATTAAACTTTCCCGTAATTTTCATTCAGATCAACTGACCGGTTATTGAAATATATGATGTAGACTGTTTGACCTTAAATCACTTTAATTGGACCTCACACGCACACCCCACCATAGATTGACACTAAATATTAGGAGGCACATTCTTGATATATGGCCTTGGCCTATGCTTCGGCAAAGCACGGAAAAATTCTAAGCATTGTGCTAAAGGCGAAAAAGAAATTTGTAATTTGTCCAATCGCTAGCGGGGGTCCGGTGGGTGGGTGGGGGGGGGGCAAAGGACCTCCTCAGGGACCTCTGGACCACCCGCTTGGACTCTCTTTATAATTTTATAAAGACTGCTTCTTTAACTCTCCGTTCAGACCATCTTGTTTCTACGGTTAAGATCTCCGTTTTATCCAGGACAATGGTCCAGATTTTCCATATTAATGTGGTTAGAAACGAAACTGTGGTAGGACGACGGTGCTCCATAAACCGTGACTTGAGAGAACGTTCAGCTTTTGTTTCTCCTACATAGTTTGCGTCACACGATTCACATTGAATGTGATAGACCGGCCCGACAACTCGTTCTTTGGCTACAGGATCCTTTCGGTATAACTGTCGTAGTGTGTTGGTCAGCTTAAAAATTACTCGAACATTGTATTGTTTCATAACACGTCGTATTTTTCTGATGTGCCCCTAATGTATTAATCACAATGGGAGTCCGTTTTTGATGAGTCGAATGCTTAGATATCGTGATATTTTGTTCGTTTTCTATATTTTCAGGAGGGGTCACCTGGGTGTCCTTGAGCGCCCACTCAGGATAGTTGTTCCAAGATAGAACTTCTTTTATGTGATCTTTTTCAGATTGCTTGTCAGGCTCTAATAGGGTTCTTACAACGCTACGTTTCAGTGGGTAATTACTATTAAATTTCAAATATAGATAGTGTCTGTAGTTATATATATATATATATATATATATATATATATATATATATATGATTATGAAACTTAACACACACAAAACTGGTATCAACAAGGATCTTGGCTTCATAAGCGGTTATTCATTCACCAAATAAGATATATTTGTGATCCTATATATTTTCATTATCACTTAGACTTATTATCATGAGGATGATTATTATGACGATGCTCATTTGTGATTATTATTTATATACTGTATATGCAAGTGCAAGTCTAATAGATCTTAAATGTTCCGTTATTCTATCAGTCACCTTTTGGTTTTCCCCATGTAAATCATATTGCATTTCTAGAAAACTATTGCAGAAATAAGATTAGTGAAAGTACATTTGAAATCATCACATATTTTGACATATTATCCATGCGGTCCTTCAAGGTCGTTGGTAGAGTACACATGTTTACATGTATTAAATCTAGATCTCTGGCACGAAACAGTCGACCCATTTTACGGCATGGTTCTGTAGACGTTAGCTTAAAATGTACTAGGCCTAGTTGGTCCTTTATCTCTCCTCTATTATGCACAGAGTGGTGGGTTACCGAAAAACTTATTGGTAGCGTTGTCATTGGTGGGAATACTGGATTGGCTGAAATTATCTTAAACGACTTTCTTCATTGTAGGATGATACGTGGTGATAAACGGCGTTCTATCTTTATTGTCCCGGGAATGAGATTGGATTGCTGAGTTATATATTAATTTTGTCCGTAGATTTAGTTATGTTGTCTGGATACCTTCGCTCATTGCAAAATTGGATCCTTTCCTTAGCCCTTTCTTCGAACTCATCATTATCGCTACAAATTACGAATAAGTGATAGAGTTTTATATTATGAAGGAGGATGATTGGCAATTCAGATAGGTGTGGGCATTAGTAGGTGTGTAGTGAACTGATGTTGTGAAGGTCTTTACATTTTCGGACAACAATTATGTTACCGGTATACATTTACTATGGACGTCAGCTCGCTTTACACATGGATTCCCATTAATGATGGACTGTCAGCATTAAGACACTTTTTAGAAAGTAATGATGTGATCACTCACTCTACCTCCTATAGTAGTTACGCCTTGTCGACGCGAACTGGTTTTAACTACATCCACATTCACCTTCAATGGACAGTATTACCGACAGATCTCTGGGGTCAGCATGGGCACCAAATGGGACCTAGTTTCGCTTGCTTGTAAGCTAAAAAAAATAATCGTCGCCCTATATGGCAGTGGCTGATCCCGAAATTTAAAATAGACGGAACCCGGGAGGGACTTTCACAGATGGAAGGTGTAAACGACATCAGCCCCACCATGATTGGGGCTGAGGAAAGAAAATTTATGATTATGGCACCTCCAGATGGCCTGAAATGGCACTCTCAAACTTATAGTTGAATATAACTTTCTTTTTTTCTCCATTTTTAAGTCCAAGACTTGTTCGCTACACTGACTTCTATTATAATAGATATTATAGTAGAGATCAGTGGTCCGCCCGTTGTGTTTCTATTAATAGTCCATAAGTACGAAAGTATTACAGTAGTTTTTCTAATAAGACATCAGGAGTGTTCAAAACTGTATTTTTTTTAAATTTTTTTCTTCAAACATCCCCTAGATACACCACTGAACCGATAGATACCAATAAATGTTGTACAGAAATTATTTATCACAACATATTGAAACATTTTGTATTTGTATTCTTTTTTTTTCATATTAAAAAAAAGACAGCGCGGGGGAGGGAGCTACAATAATTAATTATTACTGTACATAAAAAATAAACACAACTACATATTTAAAATACAAATATTATTTACTGTTGAAAAAATGTTTACTTACAAATACAATTAGTTTATTATTAAAACAATTTATTTCAATGGCAAAAAAAAAAAAACTATTACAAAAATTAACAATGCTAAAAAAATTCAATTACAAATATTATTCACTATCACAAAATGTGTACAATCGCATTAAGAAAACAGTTCACAGGCATAATTGCTACGGCATCAGTATATGAAGACTAGATAAGCAGCATACTAAAGGTAAATATAAGGTAAAGTTAGGATAATAATCCATAACTTGCAGCGTCATTGTGCTGAATTGCGTATGAGCGTGGTCCGTGACTACCTAGCAGTCGTAATGAGGCCATAACATCGGGGTAACCCCTTACTCTTCCGAAAGATGCAATGGGTTCTTTAAAGTGCACACGAGACACGTATACGCTGGACCTCCATTTTAAGTCCTTAACCGAGAAGACTTGGTTCTACAAGGGAACAGGGAAATGACACGGTTCCCTGGTTCTACCAAACGAACCTTGTGGGAGGAGCGGCTGCAATCAGCGCCGATGTTAAGGCTATAGTTAGCCTTACCCCTCCACTTATTTAGAAACATAACCATGATATTAAGTACAGGGAGATCTCTATCCTTCATGGTGGCAAATTCGATTTCATTAAAATGTTCGTTCGTCCGTTCGTTCATTCATTCATTCAGCCATCCAATAACATAAACAAGTGAATACAAAACAGTTAAATGAAATTTAACAAAAAATTGATACAATAAATTACCTAAGTTGGCTAGGATAACAATAGTGTGAAAACACTCTGGCTCTCAGGCCTGTTAGTCCAGTCTTAGAATTTTTTGAACACATATACAGTACCGGTATATATAGTAGAGTGCCTTAACGTCAAAATATGGAAGAATCGTTACACGGATGACAAAACTTTAATTTTGGGTGGAGATATTTTTATCAACATGCTTTTCAAGGGAATCTCTGATACGGCTTTCAATATTTTGGTATATTTTGACTGCTATAGTGACCTACCTGTACAAATAGGTTTAGAATCAATATGATCATTAACTAGTCAGAAATAAGCAAATATAGATGAAAAAATATAAAGAAAATAAAAGATTTTTTGAACGAAAAATTCGCTTTGGTATTAATCTAGATTTTAACCTTTTGCATAGCTTATTAATTGGATTACCTGGACGACAAAAGTGCTAAATTTGGTACAGATATTAGTATGGGCATACAATTTTTAAAAATTTCTGGAGCAAAAAAAAAAAATTAAATTTTTGGGTTAAAAATTTGAATTTTTGGTGTAAAAATAGAATTTTGGGGAAAAATATGGTTTTTAATATTTTCGACTATTTTTATACAAGGCCTACTTGTACAAACAGGCTTAGAATCTATATGGTCATTCTTTTTTCACAATAAGCAAATAAGAATGAAATAGATTTACCAACATGCTTTTCAAGAAAATCTCTGAAAACCAAAAAAAAAAAAAACCCAATTTGTTTGGGCTAAAAACATTATTTTTTGGGAAAATATACAGTATATTTTTTGACATTTAAATTATACCTGATATGCTTTTCATGTAAAAATATATTCTAATCAATACTATACCTCACTGGTCCATAACATGTCAGAATCTGTCATAAGGATTTTTAAAAAAACCCAATTGTTGGCCATTTTTAGGCTAAAAATATGATTTTTTTTTGTTGAAAAGTATAGATTTGTTGTAACATTTAAATTATAACTAATATGCTCTGCATGTAAAAAATATATTTTATATATTTTAACCTCACTGATCAATAATATGTCAGAATCTGACATAAGTCTTAAAGAATCTCAATTGTGCCTATTTTTGAGTTAAAACGACGAATTTTTGGTACAAAATAGATTTGACATTTATACTGATATGCTTTGTATGTAAAAATACATTTTAACCAATACAGAATTATACCTCGACGGTCAATAATATATCAGAATCTTGCATAAAGGCATTGGTAAAAGATTCAGATTTGTCTATATATAAAAACATAATTGCAGTTCTCTGTATGTATAAAATACATTTTAACCAATATATTACCTTACTAGTCAATAACATACAAGAATCTGACATAAAGGTTTTGGCAACTGATTTTTGGTTAGAAAAAAATAGAGTTTTGTTGAGATTTAACTATATCCTGATAATGCTCTATATGTTATATTATACCTTACTGGTCAGTAATAGTGTCAGAATATGACAGAAGGTTTAAAAAAAAATGTTTCAATCAATCAACAATTTCACCTGGGCTAAATACAGTTAATTTTTGATTTTTTGGTAAAAATAGAGGTTTGGGCTTCGTTTTCTATAATGATCGCCAATTTTGAACCTCATTCTCACCCACAATCTATCAAGGCCTAAGGATGCAAATTTCTTCCCGCAGACAGGGTTGGGATGCATTTTGCTAGCAACATGGTCTTTAGTCTGCATGCCGCCAATGGCCCCCAGATGGATATAGAGCAGTGCCCTTGGTGGTAGTTTGGGGGAAAAGCTTTGGAAGCTCCGACAGTGAGGGTCTTGGACCTATAATGGATTTCTGAAACCCATAATTTATTAAATATGCTATTTAAATTTGCATTAATTTTGGTGTTGTTGGGGGCCTGAAGAAGTAACGCTTCATGTCCTGACACCTGTACGCCAAGGTATCATTGTTAATATGTGGATCAATCCGCAAAATAACAAATTCGTACCACAGTTATTAGATATTAAAAATTAGAAGAGATGGCAAATGAAATGCACATTACAGCATTTGGCGATAATTAGGAACGATAGTGAAAATGGGTTTTAAAAAGTGAACCTTTAGAAATTTGAGGGTCCGGCATTGGGGGTTTGTGCACGGAAGGTACAACAATAGCGTTTTGAGAGTTATACAGTATAATGGATTTCTGAAACCAATAATTTGTAAATATTCTATTTAAATTTGTATTCATTGGGTGTTGTGAGAGACCTCTGAAGAAGCATTTTATGTCCTTTACATCTGTATACCTCTGCAGTAGCGATATCACTTTTGCTATAGCATCAATAATTTGTGCAAATATCTTGAAGAAACTACTGTATGTCCCAGTGTCCTACCCCTTTTCCTTAATTTTACAGAGTTTTATAGTTCACAAGCCTGAAAATTCTATTCCTCACCTTCCCCCACCCCGGCAGCGACAAAGTCATTTCTTTCCATAAGGGAACATACATATAAACAATTTGACTCCCGTATCCTTGAGTGACTCATTATTCTTTAGTATGAGCTGTTCTCTCAGAATACCAAGGACCTTTCGCATCCACTGACCCATGTGCTGACCAATCAGTTGATAAATATAATTATAATTATTGTGCTATTGAAGGTATTTATAGTGATATTATTTTTTAGTTCTTGAACTACTAAGTACAGTATATATAAAATCAACATAATACATTGGGGGAATTTCCCCCTCCACAATGTCGGACCCCTTTGAACTTTGAACTATATTTGCTTATTTCTGACTAAATAATGATCATATTGATTCTAAACCTATTTGTACAGGTAGGTCTTGCACTACAATAGTCAAAAATACCAAAATATTGAAAACCTATTTTTCCCCAAAAATGTGATTTTTTACCCCAAAATAAGATTTTTTTTTTGCTCTAGAGATTTTTCAAAACTGTATGCCCATACTAATATTTGTACCAAATTTGGCACTTTTGTGATCTGTGTAACGATCCTGATGCTAAGGCACTAATACAAACAATAATCAAATCTCTCATTAAAAAGCAATGCATGAGAGTAATAATAATGATATGAAAATGATGACATAAAAATACACAACTATAAAATTAAAAAAGTTCATATTTCATTTTCAAAAATCAAGGCAGATGGAGAATATAATACTTGTGGGAATATAATACTCTGGAAGAATATCTCTAAAAACTACCAGTACTTAGTGTCAGTTCATTTCTTCATTGTTACAGAGTCATACTTAGTGTAAGTTCATTTCTTTATTGTTACATAGTCAACAAATTCACATTGGCAAAGTGACAGCAGCAACTAACTACTTTACCCAGAGGGAGATCATCAACATATTTCCACCTCCTACAGCACCCAGCAAATGCATCATTGATCAACAACAAGAACTGTGATGGTCTTAGTAGGGTGCCCTGGGGCACTACATAACTGAGCAAATCTAGTGCTCATGATGCATCAGCTGAGAAAACTGCAAATAATTGTGACAACAGATGATCTCACCCCCAAGTTCAATCAACTTATTGACAGCTACAGTGATCAAACTGATCAAATGCTTTCATGATATTAATTACACACGAATTGACATAAAAAACCATTCTTAATCTCTAAGCTTATAAGTTTTTCTGTAACAAACTAACAAATAAAGAATGCTGCCTGATATTAATTACAACACCGCATTATTTGAATAAACTCCCCAGGGCGTTTATTATTGAGAAGGGTTTTTGAGAGTGGGGGCGTTTTGTTGATTCTGATAGTGAGGGGGTGTTTAATCAAGTTGGGGGTATTCAAAGAACGGCTTTTATTCAAATATGATATATAGATTAATATGGATAGTCATTAATTACTTTCAATTTTCTTGACATGATGCAATATTCTATTTTTTAAACTCAACGATTTTTGACTTTAAAAAGGATAAGGCTCATTAAACATTGTATTTTTATGTCTTATAAGTTGTTTCCATTCAATAATATACTTTGAATAAAAATTGATTTACTGCAAGTTCTAACAAAATGTCTGTGGTGCTTTTAACACACTGAACAAATATGTGTAATTCCTGACTAAAGGTGTCCATAAAAAGCTACATTTTCCTAAAAAAATATTTTTTTTATCATATACTACTGTATATAAAACGTTTTTAGTCAATTTGCAATAATTTTTGTGACCAACTTGAAAAACACACTGAAAACAAATCTGAATGGCATATTGTAAAGTAAATGTAACATTTATACTTTAGGTTTAGGTGTGTAAGTGTCCATCGTTTACATTTAAAAGAAATGTGTTATTTTCTCTTGTGTTACTTGGCCTTCCCTTATGTTCCCAATCTTCAATAGTTCATTTTGCATACTATCTGTGACATTAAACACTTATCCCTTTGTAGAAAATATCCCTTTGTAGATTACATCCATGAAAAGGAAAACCAACTCCAAATATTATACTGCCTGCCAGAGGATATATTCAAACCTTGAAGTGAATCCTAAAGGTGAAAAAATAAAAGAATTAGCTAAAAAATACATGATACCAAAGAATAATACATACTTAAGCAATAGTCACAGAAACACTGTATGAAACTTTATGCATCAAATAAACATTAAATGAGTTGTTCATCTCAAATACTTCTCACCACTGTTTCAGTTTAACTGGATAGGATTGGATTGGATTGGATTTATTCGGTGCAAACACCAAGGATAGCCCACGAAAGTCTAAAAGAAGACTTATTTCCAGTGGGGTCCTTCTGGTGGTGATTGGGCAGTACACCGGGAGACAATCCCCTACTCTTTTCCGAAGATTGTACTGCGTTCTTTAACGTGCACATGGGCCATAATGCATGGGCCAAAATGATTTAAACTGCAAATAACATATTAAATTACTCAAATGCATGCAGTCACAAATGGTGCATACTGTAAATGCCCAAATAAGCGCTGTGGCGCTTATACATTTTTTGGAGGCTTCAGTGCGGCGCTTATTCTAGTGCGGCACTTATAAAAAGATATTGGCGTGGCACTTTCCCTGCCTGTTTCCATGATACCTATTTCACATATTCCCATAGTTCAGTAGGCCTATCATAGGTCCTACGTCATCGTAAAAAACGTTTATAAAGAAATGCTTGTGTCTTCATTGTGTTATTCACTTACAACACTGTATACATTTTGTATATAAAACCCTGTTTCTCAAAGTGTTTCATTACACACAGGGTAATATACTCTTGATTCAGAACCGCAGCGAGAGTGATACTTAGCGAAAAAAATCAGGACTGGTGCGGCGCATATTCAAGCATTATCGGTATGATGTAATCAGAGAAGAAAATTCAGAAAACAAAAAATTAAGAATTAAGATGTCACTTACCCATCCCCCATTTTGTTGGATCCATGGGGTAAACTTGCAATGGACAATATTTCCAGTGTAATATATTAAGTTTGTGGAATTGTACTTCATGGCTAGTTTGGCTCCAACAACAAACACCATAACAATACGACCCCAGTTCACACCCCCCTCTTCCAACATAGAGTCTACAAGATTTTGAAACTGTTCATATCCATTTCCATCAACACTAAAATCTAATTCATCTAGACAATTTTTATACTGGTCATCTGCATCTAATTTTGATATCACTTCATCACCTCGTTTTCGTAGAGCTAAAGCGTTGTCATTACAGGGGTCTGCACCAGGTGCCATCTTGTAGCGTATGAAATCATTTGCCAAGTCTACTGCCATCAACAATGGGCTTTTGGCTAAAACAATAAACATAAAAAATAACAGTAATGATACAGAAGTAAGAGCTTCATCATTATTAAAATCTATAAACCAATTGATAAATATCATTCATATAGATTCAGTTTATATAATGAAGTTATAATAAAATGTGCTTCAAAAACTTCATTCCTGATGATGACATAATTAATGTTGAAATATTAAATCCTGACATGATGGCGTGCATTTCGATACTTGGAGTATGTATTATACTATCTTATCTGAGAATGTCTGTTTCTTTTTAGTCTTTAAAAAAAAAATTTCACTGTTGATGCAGTTTTAATGTTAACATTCCATAGAATAAGTGCTGTGACGGAGATTTATTGTTTATTTAGGAAAATGCAGTTTATTAGACGTTACTAAATACAATAATATATGGGGAACATTACTGGTGTATGACACAATTGGTGAAGTATTGAGACAATTAATGGCTTTATAGGTTTAGGAAGCATACAGTATCTGAACTTATAAAAAGCAAAATAATCATCCTAATTCAAACCAGCACTTAATAACTTTAAAAAACCCAGCAAATAGTGACTCAAATCTCACAAAGTCTACATCACTTGGTGTATTTCTAAGACATTCTCCCTTATTATTTGGGCTAACATCACTAAAAAGACCTGGACCAGTATGACTGTAGATAATTTAGTGAGATTGTTAAAGTGACTTTAAAAGTAAACATGTCTACCTTACAGGCAGCACAAGTAGGCCTAACATCTTCTGGCTCCATAATGACAATACATATTTCTCAATACAAAATTTTATTTGCCTCATAATTATTATTATTATTATTATTATTATTACCAATATAAGATCATTAATATTCTGATAATTTATATTACAATTATGATGACTACTATTGCTTTTGCTATTAGTGTTAATACTATTATCATCATTATTATGTAATTATATGAAGAGTAAGGTTAATGACATCAATTAACACATACCATGATGTTGACTTCGTAAATGAGCTAAAAAGATTAGAAATAATCACACAAGTTACAGTAACGACAAAAACAACAATGACAATGCATATTATAATTATAACTTATCTTGAATAGGAATAGGCATGTTTCAAAAGTTGTTTAGCAACAAAGCCAACAGGATTAGAGCAAGACGTATGCTACAGTAGCTGTACTGGAAAAGCTGATTTAGTTAATATATATTTAGTTGTCAAACTATAGGCTGGATAAAATATTTTACCTAGGGCCAAGGTTTGATTAATGAATTTATTCTTATTGACCATTAATGGTAATGAATAAACGAACAAGCCGCTCTGATAATAAAATGAGAAGGCGGCCAAAAATGGCATTAGAATGTTTCATAAAAAGCATAATTCTCTTGAAAATACAATCAATACCATATTATTTATTTACAGGTAAAGATTAAGCTTTGTTTGTGATATCAAATAAAAAAGAAATGTATTAGGTTTACTTACCATACTGAAGTCCATCCCATGTTTGACCTTCAGTACGATGATAGAAAAACAAATGTAAATGATTGTAATATGGTGACAGTAACAATGACAAAAAAAAAAAAAATCAACAAACATATTAAAAACTGCAATAATATAGAAATAAGGGCATCCTTGCTTTAAAAAAAATTAAGAATCACAAAAATTAGAATGTTTTTATCACTTTATACTATTTATTTGATGTTATGAATATTCTTGATCAAAGCACTATGCCCTTGATAATATACAAATGATGATTTTATTCATCTGATGTAAAAATTAAGATTTATCTTTTGACATCAGATCAAACTTAAAAAAATTGTTGTATTGAGTCCACTATGTACTGTAGCCCACCTTTTTTCATTGTTTTCATTTTTCCATTTTTTCAATAACTTTGGTTCGAAGTACAAAGTATACTGTAGAATTTATGTTTAGAATTTACTTAAAGGTAAAAAAAAACAAAGAAAACAAAAATAAAAACTTCAAATGTCTACCATGAAGTACATCATCACATGTAATTTCTATATACAACTATAATTTTGATACATATTTACCATACATATTGATATTTTTTTTTAATTAAACACTCATAACTTTGATGTAATTGTTCTGTCGGTTGCTTTCATTTTTTACAATGTCAGTCAATGTATTATATAAAAAGTATTAAAATTCTGACCTATAAAACATTTTGATATGTCAATAAAATTTAGAGGATATGCAAATCGGTATATATAGCAAAAAAAAAAATGGCAAAAAAAACAACAATGCAAATTGGTATATAAAACAATCAATAAAATAACACTTCAAATTAATAAGTTTATATCTGTCTCTTATACACATCTAGATGTGTATAAGAGACAGTAATGAAAGTATTGTCAGGCATGAGTAAATTTCATATTTTTTCATTTGTCACCAGACCTTGAAAAATGCACTTGTCCTGAAGGCAATTTTACTTGTTCCAATATTATTGCGCAATAATTATAAAAAATAACACAAAAGTAAAGTATTTTTGCTAAGGCCCTACAACATTTAATAGGCCTGCTGTATATGCATACTGCATGGATAACACAAAAATGTTTTTCTTTCTTTTTTTAATTTGCATTATTAATAGTATTCTATGTATGTAGGTGTGTGTTGATCGTTTTCTTATCGCATGTTTGAAAGTATTGTCAGGCATGAGTAAATTTCATATTTTTTCATTTGTCACCAGACCTTGAAAAATGCACTTGTCCTGAAGGCAATTTTACTTGTTCCAATATTATTGCGCAATAATTATAAAAAATAACACAAAAGTAAAGTATTTTTGCTAAGGCCCTACAACATTTAATAGGCCTGCTGTATATGCATACTGCATGGATAACACAAAAATGTTTTTCTTTCTTTTTTTAATTTGCATTATTAATAGTATTCTATGTATGTAGGTGTGTGTTGATCGTTTTCTTATCGCATGTTTGAAAGTATTGTCAGGCATGAGTAAATTTCATATTTTTTCATTTGTCACCAGACCTTGAAAAATGCACTTGTCCTGAAGGCAATTTTACTTGTTCCAATATTATTGCGCAATAATTATAAAAAATAACACAAAAGTAAAGTATTTTTGCTATGGCTCTACAACATTATTAGGCCTACATGCATACTGCATTGATCACGCAAAAATGTTTTTCTTTCTTTTTTAAATTTGAATATTTTGCCAAGAATTTCAATAATGTATAATAAGGAGAAATTCAAATAAAATAAACATTATTAATAATATTCTATGTATGTAGGTGTGTGTTGATCGTTTTCTTATCGCATGTTTAAAAGCTGTCGTCACAACAACTGCAAGGAAAAATTTTTCAGGCATGGTTGATTACCACGATACACAACACAAGTTCTCAGCCACACGCTTACAGGACTGAGTTTTATGACGTCATTTGGGGGGGGGTCCATATCGTATGTTTGTACCCATTTGAAGATCTTAACCAATTCTAATATTAACTTCAAATGTATTTTTTTTTGTGCAGGATACAAAAAAACTAATTCACATTGCATGGGAAAACCTCTAGAAAAATAGATGCGCAGAATCGTCAATACTTGTGTTTCTACTATCAATTTTCTGCAAAATATACGTGGAAATTGGCTCATATTTTTGAAATGCGGTGATTGATTTCTGGGCCTAATATTTTACACGGGGAATATTTTACAGCTTGACACATCCTCATTTCATTTATTGCAAAATAAATAAAATTACTTACCTCTCAACGAAAGGCAAGTACTGTAGGCCTATATAATTCTGAGCATGTGCCGAGAGGATGAATCCCTTCTAGGGAATCTCTGAGATTTTTGAGATGTGAAAATGATTCATTTATAGGCCCTCAACCCTTAATTCTTAACTCCAGTTTTACAAGATTTGGATTTTTTTATGCACATTATCTCCATCACTTGTGAATGCTTTTGTGATTAGTGAAGTGAATGATTTTTAAATTACTTTAACAACCAATTTTTAGTCTGTCTAGATTGCCTTCCCCACACGCGCAAACGAAATAGACTAGGCCTTTTTTAAAAGTAGGCCTAATGGCTGCTGTTTGTATTCGTACTCGATAGTAATTACTAGTCTTGAAGTCCTGACATTTCATGTCGTCCAAATCAACTAATCAACTACCGTAATGTCTGTGCACCCAAAGTCTTTAAATATGTCTGGTATTTTTTTTAGACTAGACCAGTGCGAATTAATAGTGAAAACAAACCACGTGCAGCAGGCCCAGACGGCTGACGGCTAACAGGTACAATAACGTGTGAAAATATGTACAGTCCGCCCTCCAATTTGAGACCACTCTGTGTATCAGGGTGCGGTCTCAAATTAGAAACCTCTAAGTAGAGACAACAGGCTTGAAGTAGTCTCCAAGCAGCATAATTGAAGGGTAACTGAACCTGAAACCTCTAATTAATGAAGACTGAAGACAAGGTGGTCTCCAAAAAACAACACTGGACAAACATTTATTTATTTTAAAGAAACTGTTGTTTGTTTTTCAATTTTTGTGACCAACTTGAAAAACACATTGAAAACAAATCTGAATGGCATATTGTAAAGTAAATGTAACATTTATACTTTAGGTTTAGGTGTGTGAGTGTCCATCGTTTACATTTAAAAGAAATGTGTTATTTTCTCTTGTGTTACTTGGCCTTCCCTTATGTTCCCAATCTTCAATAATCAATTTTCCAATGTGTTTGAAAGTTTCTCATGGCCATGATGAAATGGGGGAAAGCACTGAGCCCCGTAGGTTGACTGGGGGGGGGGGGGGCAAGTAATGTTCCACACCCAACTCAGAATGCCATTGTTGGAGCTGAATTTTAATGGCCCTGTCCCCCTCCCCTTATGGCTATGGGGATGGATATTCACTTCTTTCCACATGGACGAAAATACCAACAGGGAAACACCCAGATGACACTCTTACAAATCTTTGGATGATACCATATGTCATTAGGTATTCAATCTTGGCCAGATTTCCCATCTCCCACGATATAAATATATATAAATATAGTTTTTGCTTTTAGTTTTAATTATTTATATATTAGATTTTAGCGAGGAGGCCAAACATTTAGCAGGGGAATTTCCCCCTGTCTCCCATCCCCTTGGCTACGGGGCCAGGGACTTGTGCAGCAATTGGGTGGCTGAAGAAGAAAATCAGAAACATAGGACTGTATCAAATTAGGGATGAGTAGCTGATTCAACAGCAATTTTTTTTCAAAAGGTGCCAACAGATAGTTTTAAAACAATTACTGTTAAATTTCTCAAATTAAACAGTATTTATTGTTAAAACACAAACTTAATCTATTTGATTCTATTTTCAAATGTGGTCTTGAATTGGAGGTCATTTTGTCACTTAGTACACTTCCATGAATGTGGTCTCGGTCTCACATTAGAGAGATCTCATAATTAGAGGGTGAGCTCAGTGTTAAATGATAGGTTGTCAGTTGGTACTTTGAAAAAGTGGTCTCGAATTAGAGGGGTCTCAGAATGAGAAGGGTCTCGAATTGGAGGGGAGACTGTAACTGCTGTAGGTCTAATGTGTACACATATGACAGATCTGGCTAACATTTAACAATTAAAATTTATTTTCAATCTTTACTGCAGAAAATAACAAGTTTTATATTGAGTTTTATATCGGTTTTCTGTTTGATATCGCTTTGTGCACCGACAATTTGTTAATAAAATATGCTGCGTATTGTCAAAAGTTGCACTGTGAAAGCATTACGCATTACATGGTGAAGTAGCCTATTTTAAAAGTGCTTGTCCACGGACAAGTGGTCCCTAAAATTCTTGATGTCCGACCATAAAAAACACTTGTCCCAGGCATCGGGCAAGCGGGTTCGCTTATGCCTGATTGTGTCCACTTACCACAAAACGATTCCACATCCGATATTTTTAATGTACCTACAATGATAAAAATATTCAAAAACAAATCTGATAAGTAATAGCAAAAATGATAACAAAGAGGATGCCAATATAAAAGATGCATCATCATCAAAAAATAATGATAATACATAAGATGACAAAGATGTCTGGAGATACTTAGGAGCCAAAACATACATAGCATTATTTCTATCATTAACATTACTACTAGAATTACCATCACTACAACACTAGTATTTTAACCACACTAACATGACCATCACTGCTACAATAATTATTTACCACTATCGACATTATCACAATCACCACACCTCACCATAAATTTGCCTTCCACTGACAAAATAATTCAAAATAAAAAAAAATAAATAGAAAATGTAATAAGAATATCTGTAAAATGTCTGTCTACTAACCTTCGTTTACTAGTTCTTCCTTTATTTTACCTAGAACGATAAAAGCAATTAAACTCAATAATTAA